>NC_083343.1:106005481-106305481 GCF_019175385.1 Lycium barbarum
ACTATTACCACTACCACTACCACTACTACCACTACCACTACCACTACCACTACCACAACCACTACCACTAACACAACTACGACCACGACCACTACTAAAAATACGACCACTACTACCACTACTACTACTACGACTACTACTACTCCTAATACTACTACTCCTACTACTACTGCTACTACTACTGCTGCTACTACTGTTGCTACTACCACTATCACTACTACCACCACTACCACTACCACCACTACCACTACTACCACTACTACTACCACAACTAGTACCACTACGACCAGTACGACCACCACAACCACTACTACTACCACCACTACGACCAGTACAACTACTACGACCAGTACCACTACTACGACCACTACTACTACCACCACTACGACCACCACTACGACCACTACAACTACTACGACCAGTACTGCTACCGCTACTGCTACTACTACTACTGCTACTGCTACGACTACTACTACTACTACTACTACTACTACTACTACTACGACTACCACTACTACTACCACTACTACTACTACTACTACGATGACGACTACTACTTCTACTACTACTACTACTACTACTACTACTACTACCACTACTACGACTACCACTACTACTACCACTACTACTACTACTACTACTACTACTACGATGATGACTACTACTTCTACTACTACTACGACTACTACGACTACTACGACGACTACTACTAAGACTACTACTACTACTACAACAACTACTACTACTGCTACTACTGCTACTGCTACTACTGCTACGACTACTACCACTACTACCACAACTAGTACCACTACGACCAGTACGACCACCACGACCACTACTGTTACCACTACCACTACTGCTGCAACTACTACGACGATGACTACTACTACTACTACTACTAGTACTACCACTAGTACGACCACTACCACTACTACTACCACTACCACTACCACCACTACCACTACCACTACTACTACCACTACCACAACCACTACCACTACCACAACTACGACCACGACCACTACTGTTACCACTACCACTACTGCTGCAACTACTACGACGATGACTACTACTACTACTACTACTAGTACTACCACTAGTACGACTACCACTACTACTTCCACTACTACTACGACTACTACTACTACTACTAGTAGTACTAATACGACTACTACTATGACTACTACGACTACTACTACTACTACCACAACTACTACTACTACTACCACTACCACTACTACGACTACCACAACTACTACTACCAATACTACTACTACTACTACTATGACTTTGTTTACTACGTTCCGTGCTTTACATACTCAATACATATTTCGTACTGACCCCCTTTATTCGGGGGCTGCGTTTTCATGCCGCGCAGGTACAGAAGACAGATTTGCTGATCGCCTGCCTAGGACATCTGTTCTGCTATATTAGGAGCGCTCTTTTGTTCAGAGCCTGTATATTGGTACAGTCTGCCGCTATATTATATATATGTATGCGATTCAGGGGTATGACGGGGCCCTGTCCCGTCTTATGATTTTGTTATGATCTGTAGAGGTCTGTAGACATACTTGTGTGGGTTTTGTATATGTTTGGGTATGATATGATCTGTGACAGCCTCATCGGCTTCCATCTACGGTGTCGGTTCATTTATGGTTATTATTAACGCCAAGCGACTTCTATATTTGAAAATATTCTGTTGTTTGCTAATTTGGGTTATTAGGTACGTTTGAGTGTCCAGCACGGACACTAGTCGCGGCCTACGGAGTGGGGTCGTGACAAAAGTGGTATCAAAGCGGTTCGTCCTCGGAGTGTCTGCAGACCGTGTCTAGTAGAGTCCTGTTTATCGGTGTTTTGTGCACCACATCTATAAACAGGAGGCTACAGGACATTTAGGTGTTACCTTTCTTTGATTCTTAGATCGTGCGATAGAGCCAGCTGTAGGAAATGAATTCCTTTCTTAACTAACCCTTAATTGCAGCTGGTGAACGGTATCGACGTAAGACAGCACCTGCTGATATTGGAAGCTACACAGTACTCCGATAAGTAATGGTATGAGAGATGTATGCTGGGTAAGGTATCCTGAAGTACGATTAAAACATAAAGTCGAACATTAAAAAGAGAAACAAACTTGGAAAGTGTAGCAGGTGCAGTTCGAGTTGGGCATGTGAGGTAAGCCTCGGAATTCTGATACTTTTATTTGAAATTGTTAGCCCCGTGTGGCTATGATGCGATATGATATGATATGTATATACGTATATGTGTTGTCCCTGTGAGGCATGGTTGGTATTTCCTGTGTACAGGTTTTGGGATAGTAAGAAATACAGAGGAACCTCTGCCCAAATTTTTCCAGAAATATAAACAGGAAAATAAGATATAAATTCTTAATATGTCTTGAAAGTCGATACCGATAGGGTAAATCTCTTATGTTGGGTTAAAAGTTTAAGAGATACCCTCCATGTCATTCGTAAGAAGCGTTATCCTCATATGGAAAATTTTATCTCGAGAAAGCATATACGAGTAGCGAATTCACAATTTATTTGGAGGGACCAGAAATATGTTCTAACCCCATTTTGTTTTAGCATAGCCCATGTGAAGGGCAAATATGCGGAAGGGCAAAAATGTCTGACGAGCAAGTTTCCTCTAATTGGAAGAATACAAAACGTATGACAAGCAGTCGGGAATTGAGTGGTTCGCTCACGACTCGTATATATATAATATATATACATGGAGGTAAGTATTGAAGACGATATAGTCAGAAAAATAAAAGAATTCTCGCTAGGTCGGGGTGGGACCCGCTACGAGAACGTTCTGAAAAGCTGTCAAGACCCCGACTTGTCTTAAATTACGTGACAAAAGACGTGCGGGGCAATTGGTATAATTATACCAGCCTTAACGTGTCTTAATTCATTAAAGTTGTAAGGTTAAGCGTGCCAGGGCCAGAGCAATTTTGGGATGGGTGACCCCCTGGGAAATGTGCAAATTGTTTTGCAAACATAAGTATAAGAGACGAATAGGAAATTCGGGGTAACCTAAAGGGAATTAGGATATGTGGAATGGTTAGAAACTTTATAGGGGTCACACGAGCTGAGACGGATTAGATTGCCAAAAAGGAAGAAAAAGCAGCGTAGCTCAGGAACTAGAGTAAATTTGAACAAGTGATTGAAGATGTATTGTAAAAGGAAATGGCAGTGATATATATATACGTATGTGTACGGCCCCCATTTATAACTATGTCGATTGATTGGTGAACCTAATAGCCAGTGCTGTAATATAGGGAAAACATTGACTGGACAGAATTTACAAGAAAAGGGGAAAGGTATGGTATAGATGTTACGAAGTAGACTGATATTGATTTTGCTACTGGTTGAGATTGGAAGATTCTAATACAATGATGTTTGGAAAGAAAAGAGAATAATTGAGTGGAAGGTAAGGAGATCAAAATGTCAAAAAAAAAATGAACCGTTAGAAACGTAATTAAGCGGAGCCTCTGAAAAAGTCGACGGGCAAAGTACGAAGTCAATTGCGAAAGCAAACAAAAATGGAATAGTACAGGGCAAAGGAAAACTTAAGGCATGAAACGATGAATCATGTGCATATCGAATAATTCGATTATCGAGAAAATAGAACGACAGATAAGGAATGGGTATGGAGGAAGAACGTGGTTACTAAAGGATAAACTGCTGCGTTAATTAAATTACTTGAGTGCCAGCTATCGGATAAGATTGTGTACTATATAATTGTCATTCTGTTAAGGTCTCGTACAGAGAAAATCAAGTTGTAGGTTAGAAAGAAAAGATATGGATATGGTATAAGTATAACCCCAAAGAGGGGGAGTGAATGAAAGTAAAGTAAAGTAAGTATAAGTAGAAACAATTGGCACATAGAAGATTGAAGCGATAAAGAATTGACCTAGGCCTTCCACATCGACTGAAATACGTAGTTCTCTGAGAATGGTTGGATTATAGCCTATGTTTCCCCGGCAGCTCAGACCGCACGAGGGAAATTATTCCGCTCATGATCTGGAATTAGCCACAGAGATTCATGTTTTAAAGATATGGCGGCATCACTTACATGGGGTCCACGTTTATATTTATACGGACCATAAGAGCCTCCAGTATATTCTAAGCCATAGGAGTTGAATTCGCGGCAGAGAAGATGGTTCGAATTATTGAAAGATTATGATGTTAATATTTTGTGCCACCCTAGAAAAGCTAACATTGTGGCAGACGCACTTAGTCGTGAATCTATGGACGGCTTGACCGGCGTACAATCAGAAACAAAGAATTGGTCTGTAAAACTCATCAGTCAGCTAGTCTTGGAGTCCGTTTGGTCGGTTCTGAAGATATTGAAATTTTTGTCCGAGAAGCTGCAGAATCATCGATTATGGAAGAGGTAAAACAGCGTCAGTTTGAGGAGTCTATTCTGGTATGGTAGGGAGACGACCTTTGATAAGGAAGAGATTCAGCTCGAAGTTGTACCGGATGAGTATTGTTATACCGAGGCAGATTATGTGTGCCCGACATCGCAAGGTCGTTGCCCAGTGCCCGAATTGCCAGCAGATTAAAAATTGAACACCAGAAGCCTGATGGACTATTCCAAGGAATGGAAATTCTGATTTGGAAGTGGGAGATAATTAATATGGATTCCATTACAGGATTGTCTCGCACTCCACGGAAGTATGATTCCATATGGATTATTGTGGAAAGGCTAACAAAAATCAGTCCACTTTCTTCCCGTCAGAAATACTTATTCAGCTGAAGATTATGCCAGACTATATGTATTAAAGGAATAGTGAGACTCCACGGAGTTCCTATATCTATTGTCACTGACAGAGGTACTCAGTTTATGACTAAATTATGGAGATTTGTTTTCAGGAAGGATTAGGGGCTCAGGTAAGTCTGAGCACAGTATTCCATCTTCAGAGCGACGGACAGGCTGAGTACACTATACAGACACTAGAAGATATGTTACGGGCCTGTATTATTGAATTCAGAGGTAGCCGGGATGATCATCTGCCGTTGATCGAGTTTGCTTATAATGACAGCTATGATTCTAGCTTAATACGAGTCTTTGTATGACAGAAAATGCAGGTCACCGATCGGCTGGTTCGATATTGGCGAAACAGAGTTAATCGGTCCCGATATGATCCAGCAGGCCGTTGATAAGGTGAAACTCATCCGAGAAAGACAATTAGTAGCCCAGAGTCGACAGAGATCGTATGCTGACAAACGGCGTCGACCCTTAGAGTTCCAGGTCGGGGATTGGGTATTTTTGAAAGTATCGCCTATGAGAGGCGGAAATCCAATTCGGCAAATAGAGTAAGCTCAGTCCGCGATATATCGGACCCTATCAGATTATTTGAAAGATTGGGAATGTCGCCTACGAGTTAGATTTACCATCTGATTTGGAAGCGGTACATCCGGCATTTCATGTATCTATGCTCCGCGAATGTGTCGGTGGTCCTCCTAGAATATTTCCATCAAATAATATTCGGGTGACGGAGGAACTATCGTACGAAGAGCAGCCTGTAGCCATTCTGGATTGCCAGGTAAGGAGATTTCGGAATAAAGATGTAGCTTCCGTTAAGGTGTTGTGGCAGAACGATAACAGGGAAGAGATGACCTGGGAAACTGAAGAGGAAATGAAGAAGAAATATCCTTACTTGGTTATATTCAATAATGAATGTGTATCATATGAGCCGACCATAAAAAGAAACTCCCCCGAAGTACTTACAGACCCTATAAGACTAATCTAACATTCGAGGACGAATGTTCTAAAGGGGGGGAGGATGTTATATCCCGTATTTTTTAACGTCGGATTATTTGTAAGCTGAGGTGGGGCCCACACATCAAGATTTTTTTTGAAACATGTGACAAGCTATATGAATCACATATGTAAAGTTAAGCACAACTCATGAAGGACCCTTGGGCCAAATCAAAGTGGAAGCCTTCCAAACGAAAATTTTTCAGAAAATGTTTCCGGGTGACCTGACTTGGAGGGGCAAACACGGTATTATAAGTTTGGAATTTGGAAACATACCAGGAGATAGAAGTTATATATATTTGAATTATCTTTCCAACCATAGGTCGTGGGTTCCTAGGTGACGTTGGTACAAGGAGATATGGACGTTTTAAGGTCGAAAGGTCAGTGGGCTAGGCCCAACTCGGGACCAACCGAATTGGCCCAAAAAAAAAATGAAAAGAAAACAATTTAGGCCCAAGTTTGAAGGGAGGCCGGCCAAGCCTTGGCCCAAACCCACAATATGAAATTGTCATGTGATTAGTCATGTGACAATTATGTTAAAAAGGGGTCTTTATCCTTTTGAAGCTTCAAGAAAAATTAGATAAGGAGAAGACAAAAGATGAAGAGCAAGAGAAAGGTGCCATTTCGGCCAAGACCATGGAAATTAGGTGCTTTAAATTTTGTTCCAAAAATTATTTTCTTGTAGTATTTCCACTAATTCAAGGGTCCTCTACAACATAGTATAATTGTTTCGGAAGATAAGTCATCTGTTTCATTGTTTCCGCACTTTGGCCAAGTGAAGAAGTTGAAGAGAAAGGGTAAGATTTAATTCCTTTTTATGTGTTATGAAGGTTTGGTTTATGTTGTGGGAAGTAGAAAGGGTTAAAATTCATGAAAATATGGAAGTTGCATGAATATATATATGTATGAATGTAGCCGTGTACATGTGTGGTTGTGTAGTCAAAGATGAGTAAATTTTATGTTGTATTCTAGTCGTGGTTATGGTGAAATTCATATTGGAAATGAAAGTTGATTGAATTTGGTTGAAGTTGGAATTATATGTATTGGCCGAGTGGTATATTGAAATTGGAATAGGAATGAATTAATTTTGTTTAATATGTTAGTTGTGTTGTGGTGATCCTTGCAATGTAAATGAAGGTAAAATGATATAAGTTTGCATTGTAATGGAATGTAGAAGTTTGTGTCATTTTAGTATGATTTTATGACATTATGGAAATGAAGTTGTTAAGGTGCAAATAGTGATGATTGTTGATGTAATAGGAAGATGGAAACATGTTATGAATAAGTATGTTAAAGATTAGAAGTTTTGGATGAATTATGACTTTGGTGGAAAGTTTGTATATTTTGTATTGCATTTAGTTCCACTATTCCCGCTTTGCTCTCTTATTGTACTATTGCCTTATTTTCGAACAATATAAAATGAAACGTTTTAACTATCCTTTTAACTACTAAGGAAAATTGTTTTAATGATTCCCTCGAGTCTGGTAAACTATTTTGGAATATGAGAATGACCCCAGAAGGATTATTCTTCCGTAACTCATTATGACATACGACATACACCTACTATGATTCTGTCCGACTTCATTGATTTGATTTGTCATTTCGATATGCCTCATTGAGTCTCTGGAAATCTGTGATATTTTTTGTTGCATTTAGTCTCTCACTACTCCATTCGTGGATGCCCCAATGTTTCCCACACTGAGCCCGGGCCAGGATATGTTGTCAAGCGTATTCCAATGCATTGTTCGCCGTGCCTCGATGTGAGGGGGCAGATATATATGTACATGGGTTTTGGAGTATGCTGTGCCATGTACACACATTCTGATATGATATGATCTGATATGGCCATCTGATATGATATAATATGTTATGTTACAGGGTTATCCCCTACTATGTTCCTTATGTATGGTGGCACCAGCGTCGGGGGGTGGCCACGTTCTGTTTCGCCGAGCCCTTGGCAGGGGCCGGACATGATATGGTATATGTTTCTGAACACACTCCTCATGTTTTGAAAATATGCATTTGATACTTCGGATGTCACACTCACTTCTCTGTAAGTTCTGTTTCGGTTATGATCTTGTTCCGTATTGGGACCAGGTACGACATATGTTTTCAACAAATACTATTTATACTTTATGATCAGCATTTTGCTAATCTGTACATTTTGTCCATTTTCTGTACCTTCTACTTTGATTATGACTTTGTTTACTACGTTCCGTGCTTTACATACTCAGTACATATTTCGTACTGACCCCCTTTCTTCGGGGGCTGCGTTTTCATGCCGCACAGGTACAGAAGACAGATTTGTTGATCGCCTGCCTAGGACATCTGTTCTGCTATATTGGGAGCGCTCTTTTGTTCAGAGCTTGTATATTGGTACAGTCTGCCGCTATATTATATATATGTATGCGATTCAGGGGTATGACGGGGCCCCGTCCCGTCTTATGATTTTGTTATGATCTGTAGAGGTCTGTAGACATACTTGTGTGGGTTCTGTATATGTTTGGGTATGATATGATCTGTGACAGCCTCAACGGCTTCCATCTACGGTGTCGGTTCATTTATGGTTATTATTAACGCCAAGCGACTTCTATATTTGAAAATATTCTGTCGTTTGCTAATTTGGGTTATTGGGTACGTTTGAGTGTCCAGCACGGACACTAGTCGCAGCCTACGGAGTGGGGTCGTGACAACGACCACTACGACTACGACTACTACTACTACCACGACTACTACTAATACCACGACTACCACTACTACCACGACTACTACCACCACAACTACCACCACCACTACCACCATTACTACCAACACCACTACTACTACTATGACTACTACTACTACGACTACTACTACGACTACGACTACTACCACTACCACTACCACCACTACCACTATCACTACGACTACAACTATTACTACCACTACTACGACTACCACTACTACTACCCCTACTACTACGACTACAACTACTACTTCAACTACGACTACTACTACTACTACGACTACAACTACTACTTCAACTACGACTACTACTACTACTACTACTACTACTACTACTACTACAACTACTACTACTACGACTACAACTACAACTACGACTACCACTACGACTACTACTACTACCACGGCCACTACCACCGCTACCACTACCACCCCTACCGCTACGACCACTACCACTACTACAACTACTACTACTACAACTACTACTACTACCACTACTAATACTCCGACCGCTACTGCTACTACTACTGTTGCTACTGCTACTACTACTACTACTACTACTACTACCACCACCACTACTACGACTACTACTACGACTACTACTACTACGACTACGACTACTACTACGACTACGACTACGACTACGCCTACTACTACTACCACTACCACTACCACCAATACCACTACGACCATTACCACTACTACGACTACCACTACTACTACTACCACTACTACTACTCCTACCGCTACAGCTGCTACCGTTACTGCTACAGATAGTGCTACCGCTAGTGCTAATGCTACTGCTACCGCTACCGCTACCGCTACCACTACAACTATGACTACTACCACTACCACCACTACTACCACCACGACTACCACCACTACCACCACCACCACCACCACCACCACCACCACCACCACTACTACCACCACCACGACTACTACTACCACGACTATGACTGCGATTACCACTACGACTAGGACTACCAGTACGACTACCAATACTACTTCTACTAATACTACTGCGAATATAACTACTACTACTACGACTACGACTACTACTACGACTACTACTACGACTACGACTACTACCACTACCACTACCACTACCACCACTACCACTATCACTACGACTACAACTATTACTACCACTACTACGACTACCACTACTACTACCCTTACTACTACGACTACAACTACTACTTCAACTACGACTACTACTACTACTACGACTACAACTACTACTTCAACTACGACTACTACTACTACTACTACTACTACTACTACAACTACTACTACTACGACTACAACTACAACTACGACTACCACTACGACTACTACTACTACCACGGCCACTACCACCGCTACCACTACCACCCCTACCGCTACGACCACTACCACTACTACAACTACTACTACTACAACTACTACTACTACCACTACTAATACTCCGACCGCTACTGCTACTACTACTGTTGCTACTGCTACTACTGCTACTACTACTACTACTACCACCACCACTACTACGACTACTACTACGACTACTACTACTACGACTACGACTACTACTACGACTACGACTACGACTACGACTACTACGACTACGCCTACTACTACTAACACTACCACTACCACCAATACCACTACGACCATTACCACTATTACGACTACCACTACTACTACTACCACTACTACTACTCCTACCGCTACAGCTGCTACCGTTACTGCTACAGATAGTGCTACCGCTAGTGCTAATGCTACTGCTACCGCTACCGCTACCGCTACCACTACAACTATGACTACTACCACTACCACCACTACTACCACCACGACTACCACCACTACCACCACCACCACCACCACCACCACCACTACTACCACCACCACGACTATTACTACCACGACTATGACTGCGATTACCACTACGACTAGGACTACCAGTACGACTACCAATACTACTTCTACTAATACTACTGCGACTATAACTAACTACTACCTACCACTACTACTACCACTACCTCTACTACCACCACTACCACTACCACTACCACTACTACGACCACGACCACTACGACCACTACTACCACTACTACTACTACTACTACTACTATCACTACTACCACCACGACTACCACCACGACTACCACCACTACCACTACCACTACTACGACTACCACGACTACTACTACTACCACTACCACTACGACTAGTACTACGACTACTACGACTACTACTACCACTACTACCACTACTACTATCACTACCACCACTACGACCACCAGCACTTCCACCACGACCGCCGCCACGACCAGCGCCACGGTCGCCGCCACCCCTACCGCCACCACTACCCCCGCCGCCACTACCACCACCACCACCACTACTACCACTACGACCACTACCACTACTACTACTACGACTACGACTACTACTACTACGATGACTACTACTACTACTACCACAAGTACTACTACTACCACGACTAGTACTACTACCACGACTACTACTACTATCACTACTACCACCACGACTACCACCACTACCACTACAACTACTACGACTACCACTACTACTACTACTACTACCATAACTACTACGACTACTACCACTACTACGACTACCACTACGACTATTACGACTACTACTACCACTACCACCACTACCACCACCACGACCGCCACCCCTACCGCCACCACCACCCCCACCGCCACCACCACCACTATCACTACGACCACTACCACTACAACTACTACGACTACGACTACGACTACTATTACTACTACTACTACCACTACTACTACCACTACTACTACTACTACGACTACTACTACGACTACGACTACTACTAGTACGACTACTACTACGACGACTACTACTACGACGACTACTACTACTACCACGACTACTACTACGACTACTATTACTACGACTACTACGACTACCACGACTACTACTACTACCACAACTACTACTACTACCACGACTACTACTACGACTACTATTACTATCACTACTACTACCACGACTACCACCACGACTACCACCACTACCACTACAACTACTACGACTACCACTACTACTACTACTACTACCACAACTACTACGACTACTACCACTACTACTACGACTACTACCACTACTACGACTACCACTACGACTATTACGACTACTACTACCACTACCACCACTACGACCACCACGAACGCCACGACGACCGCCACCCCTACTGCCACCACCACCCCCACTAATTCCCAAATGAGTATCCTACCCGTCCCCAAGCCAACATTACAACCCAAGAACAAGTCCTATAGTGATCACAACTGAACCATCCGAAAGTGTTAGGCATTGAAATAAAAGGCAAGCATATGGTATCTGCACTTGTAAATCATGAACTTCTTTGTGAGCGCGAGTGCTTTCTATTCTCATCCATCCTTGTCCCGATTCTTATTGTAAAATTGTGCGTGGGACATTCTCTAATCTAAGTGAGGGCATAATGGTAAATACTCGCACGCATAAATGTTTCTAATAATGTGATGTCATCGATTGAAGCGTCATGGTCAATTCTAATAAGTTTGTTTTGAAAGAACCCTGTTTGGGAATGAGGAAAGAGGGAGTTGATTTGAAAAATGCACATGCCGGTAGCGATGAGCAAGCACCATTGTAGTCACTTTTACTTTATTTTTAGAATAGTTGTAATTTTATTTTGTGGTTGTTTTGTCTGACTTGCTTGAGGACAAGCAAAGATCCTAAGTTGGGGGTATAGATGTGCCGCGGATTTGTGGCACATTCGACACCTTTTTACTATGAATTTTGGTTATTTTCAAGTAAGTCTGGTTCTCGTTAATATGTTTTGTTGTGTTTTACGAAAACAATGGCCCAAAAGCAAAAAGCAAAAAGCAAAGAACAAAAGAAAAATTGGCCAAAAATGAAGAATCGACGTTCCGTCGATCAGCCGACGAACCGTCCTTTGAAGCGTCGATAAGCTCGATTTTCTAGTGATGACAAAGATGAAGACGACAAAGGACGGAGGCATCGACAAAGCGTCGAACTGATCGACGATTCATCATTTGTGTCGTCAAGCAGGATCTCTCAACAAGAGGAGAGAAAGATGGAATACTCGACGGAGCGTCGAACTAGTCGACGGCACCGTCGAATGGAACATATGGCTGAAGGTACAAAAGACGGAGAAATCGACGATCGTTGAATGATCGACGGTCCGTCGATCTTGCTATCGGGGGCAATTTTGTCAGTTGCTGTTGTGCGTTTTTGGAGCCTATTTAAAGAACATTTTAGGTTTTTTTTTTTGGCAGCAGATTTTATTGTAACCACGTGAAAAGTTCCATTGGTGAGTGAGCATTGAATACTCCCCTTTTGGAGCTTAGTGAAGACACCAAGATTCCATTTTCCATCATCTTTATTACACTTTGTAAGCTTTATATCTTATTTATTGCTTACTACTTTTGAGACCATAATGTGTGAGTATTTTCTTTAATTAAAGTTGTGGACCCAAATGATGGGTCTATGTAATGGGTGTCTAACATTGCATATATATATAATGGGTTGTGATGTGTTTTATTATTTCTCGTGTTCATTGTTCTTTAAGTGGTTGCAAACACTTGTTCATGCACAAACCCTAGTTTATTTAGAAAGATGAACTAGGATGTGATTTGAAATAATATAACAAGGACTCGAGGCGCTAACCCTCGTTTAATGAACTCGCTTAGGGATAAGATGAGTTCTACTTGGCATATTTCATCAACCTTATTTATAACCTTTCTGCATTTGGGAAAATCATGAAAAGAAATACTTTCTAACTATTGGAAAATATTAGAAAGTGTATTAGAGATTAAGTGCATACATAACCTCGACCCATTAGAAATATATCATACTGACACCCATAGCATAACATCTAATCATCGCAGGGACACAACTTTGGTTCTCCAAATCCAAACAAATTCCAAACATTTCAAAATAGCAAATACAAACCAAATCTCTTTTCAAAATATTCGGAATAGGATTAAAGCCTTTAAAGACTAGTATCGCATACAATTAATACCCTTTTCTCTCCATATTCCCTGTGGGATTCGACCCCAACCTTGTTTGGGTTACTATATTTGACAAATTCCACTTTAAGCCATTAATAGGTGTAATTTGAGCGTATCAGTTGTCCATCGAGAAAGCATAGGGTTCAACTCTAGTTGTACCCTGGGGCTTTACAGCTGGGCCCGCTAGCTGTGGGGCTGGCCTCGGAGACTGTGGAGCCAAAGTCTGTGGCTCAGGAGCAACAGTCTGAGTCTCAACGGAAGCATCACCAGTATCAGTAGCTGGAATCTCAGAATCTGCAATCTGGACAGTCTCAGTCATAGGGGCAGTAGTGGCGGGTAACTCCTATATAGAGTCACCCGTGGCCCCTGGATGAATCAGCTCCTGAGGTAAGGGTACTGTTACACCTCGGAAATTTTTCGTTGGTACGCAAGTGAACGAACTAGTGAGGAACGACATTTGATGACCCTAGTTGAGATTTTAAAGTTGTTAGAGATGAGGGAAGAGGATTGCCAAGAGAAGGCAAAAGTATTTGATAAGTATCGGAAAGGGATTACGAGAAACGAGTTAGCCAGGACTTAGTGATGTCTTGGAGAAGAGTTATAACGTCCCTTAGATTGGTATTGAAGTGTTGAATAAGTGTTAAGAAGGTTCCGCAAGGATCGGAGATCAAACGAAGTGATGAGAATAAGTTCAGTGAACCGATGAGTTTTACGGCTCATTATACGGACCGTATAATGTTTTACGGACCGTATAATGGACCGTAAAACCATCACAGTGGAGGTTGGTTGCTGGTGGAATTTTACGGTCAGTTATACGGACCGTATAACGAACCGTCAAATGGTCACGGTGAAAGGGTGCAGGCAGACCCATTTCACGGTCTATTATACGGACCGTATAACCATTATACGGACCGTATAATGGACCGTATAATGGAACCCGACACATCAGTGGAATGTTATTAAATAAAGGACCAAGTTCATGAAATCATTTCAACATTTCCTTCCTCTCTCTAAAACATCTCTCTACATTTATTATACAAGTTTTCAAGGATTATAAGCCATCAACAACATTAAATAAGTGAATCAAGAGTAAGAACCCATCAAGGATCATCTAAAGTCAAGAAATCCAAATGGAGAAAAGCTAGGGTTTTACTCAAAGTGGAATATTATCAACTAAGGCTCGTCCCTACAACATCTAAGGTACGATTCATGCTATTTATATGTTGTTTAAGGTATTGGAGAGTTAAAATACATGGATTGTAGAAAATATGGTGAAATGGGTCATGAATGATGAATAGTGACATTTTGAGGAATAGTTTGAGTTGAATCATGAATGTTGTTGTGTCGTGATATGAATGTGTTATAAATGGTATTAAGATCATGAACTAGACACTTTAGGCGAATGGACGAAGTTGGGTGTTATGACCTTGAATATAGGTAAATTAGAAGCAAATTGAGAAACCTAGACAATGTGGATAATGTGGATGACTAATGGCCATTGTTATGATATTAATGAAGGTAGAAACGCTAACATTGGAAGGGAACGTGCAAGTGTATAATAGTCCGACGAGAAGGTATGTAAGGCTAACCCTTCTTTCATAAGGCATGATTCTTGGCCAAATTCCTAATTCCTCTATATGAGTATGTTGTTTTCAATTGGTTAATGTTCCGAGCTCATAAGCTCACGACCCTTGATATGTACTAAGATTGTACCACGCACCTCATACGACGAGTAGACCTATGATATAGAAGTAACGATAATGATGATGATAGTAATGATAATGATGCTAAAGGTGCCTACGGGCTATTATACTTATATGTGTGCCTATGAAGGGCTATAATGAAACTCCGAGCTTATAACGCCGGGTAGAATATATGTATATGATTATGTATAAAGTATGTATACGATTACGAAATGCGCGCACACCTCTGCAGATGGTACGGATAACCCTGAAGCCTTGGTAGGGCCAGGTATGAGTAACCTTGAGCCTCGGTTGGCCAAGTATGTATGAAACACCGATCCTCTGAGGTCGGGTATGCTATGTAAATGTTATGTATATGGAATGACTAAGTATATAATATGAATATGAATGTGATAAGACTATGTATATGGATACGAGCACAATTATGGTATGAGTACTATTATGGAATACGGATGATGATGTATGTATACGAGTACGTATGAGAAATGGAAACTCCCTATGAAAAGCAAGTAAGTGCCATGATGATGATATTGTTGTCTCCCCTCCTATGATACTGCCTAAGTTGTCTATTATACTTCTATATTGATGTTGTCATGCTTTACATACTCAGTACATTCTTCGTACTGACGTCCTTTTGTTTGTGGACGCTGCGTCATGCCTGCAGGTGCACAGGGAGACAGACTGGACCCATAGTTGCTTATTCAGAGATTACATAGCAGAGCTCCATCTCATTCGGAGCCATAGCTTTTGGGTACTTATTCTTTTGTGTACATAGTTATGGGCATAGCGGGGTCCTGTCTCGCTCATGTGATATGTTATACTCTTAGAGGCTCGTAGTCACGTGTATGTGGTTAGTTATGTCTGGCCTTGTCGGCCTATATTTTGTATATCATTTTGTTGGCCCCATCGGCCCATGTACATTGTTGTGGCATAGCTGCCTATGATGATTAAAGATGTTGTCGTCCAATGGGACTAGTATGATTGATGCTTAGTGATGTATGATTAATGATGTGGCTCACCTAGATGCAAGCATAAGTATAAGTTAAAGGGTGCCCGGGTGGACTAGCACTGGGTGCTCGTCGCGGCCCCCTAGGCGGGTCGTGACAAAAGTGTTATCAGAGCAGTTCAGTCCTAGGGTGTGTCTACGAGCCGTGTCTAGTAGAGTCTTGGTTATGGGTGTGTTGCGCGCCACACTTATAAACAAGAAGCTGCAGACATTTTAGGAATAAATGACCTTCCTTCTTCATAAGAATCGTGCGATAGAGCCATGATGTAAGAAATTCTTGTTCCTTAATCGTGTGTTGTGTATTTCAGAGATGCCCAAAAATGGAAAGACTACGGCAGGCCAAAAGGGCAAGACGGTGGCAGAAAAGCGGGCTGAAAGAGCACCGCCACCGGTAGTAGAGGAAAGCGAGTCCCAGAGTGCGGCTCAATCTCAGTCCTCTCAGACAGTTCCTATCTCTGAGGAGCGTGAGGGGGCCTCGGCCCCAGCTCCAGCACCTCCAGCTCCCCCACCAAATACTTCGGGCCAAGATGTAAAAGAGGCCATTAATTTGTTGACTCAGTTGGTTGTGGCCCAGGCTCAGAGGCAAAGTTCAGGGCATGGTGATAGGGCTGTTAGCGCAAGGGCCCGTGACTTTATTACTTTGAACCCTCCGGAATTCTTTGGGTTAAAACCGGAGGAGGATCCCCAGGACTTTATTGATGGTATGCTAAGGACGCTCCGGTTGATACATGTTTCGGACACCTAGTCAGTGGAGTTAGCGTCATATAGATTGAGAGATGTCTCGATTCAGTGGTATACGGTATGGATGGCTTCACGGGGAGCAAATGCACCTCCCCCGGTATGGCAAGAGTTTTTCGATGCTTTTCTCCATCATTATATGCCTCTAGAAGTTCGGTGAGCTAGGGCCGATAAATTCTTGAACTTGAGGCAACGTAGTATGAGTGCCCTAGAATATAGCCTCCGTTTTAACTCCTTGGCTAGGTATGCTACGGCCATGGTAGCAGATATGGGCGACAGGGTACATCGATTTGTAAAGGGCCTAGGACCACATTTGATGGACAAATGCTTGACTGCGTCCCTTTAGGACGGTATGGATATTGCACGCATTCAGGCACATGCTCAGAACTTAGAGGAAGGCCTACAACAGCGAAGAAGTGAGCGTGAGCAAGATAGGGGACATAGCAAGAGGGCCAGATCTTCAGGCCCAATGAGTGAGTCCAGAGGCGGACACAGGCAACAGTTCCCTAGACATTCGGGCTATTCTATGACCAGTGCACCTCCACGGTTTTCAGGCCAGAGCCTTGATAGAACTACTCATCCGGGCCGAGTCAGAGTTATTCGGGGTCCCAGTTTAGAGGTGATTCAGGCCAGTCAAGGCCACCTATACCACGATGTTCCCAGTGTGGGAAGTCGCATTGGGGTCAATGCCGATTGGGTTCAGATGTTTGCTATTCATGTGGTCGACCAGGCCATATTATGCGTGATTGCCCCTCAGTACATGGTAGAGGTAGGACCCAGCCATCAGGGTCGGTAGCCGGATCTTCGGCATATGTACGCCCCACGAGGCCAGGTTCACATACGCCAGTAGGCCATGGTAGAGGCAGAGGGAGAGCTCCTAGTTCTAGCGATCCTCAGCACCGTATCTATGCTTTGGCTGGACGCCAAGATCTTGAGTCTTCTCCTGACGTGGTCACAGGTATATTATCGGTATTCTCTCATGATGTATATGCTTTGATTGATCTGGGCTCCACATTATCCTATGTTACTCCTTATATTGCGGGTAAATTTATAGTTGAGCCAGAGTCGATCAGACCTTTTGAGGTGTCTATACCCGTGGGTGAATCGGTGATAGCTAGCCGAGTATATAGAGATTGTGTAGTTACGATTTGTGATCGTCGTACCATGATTGATTTGCATGAGCTAGAAATGGTAGACTTTGACGTTATTATGGGCATGGATTGGTTGGCTTCTTGTTACGCCAATGTCAATTGTCGAATGAAAATGGTTCGTTTCCAATTTTCGGGAGAACCGGTCTTAGAATGGAAAGGGAATACGGCGTCACCAAAAGGTAGGTTTATTTCCTACTTAAAGGCAAGGAAGATGATCACTAAAGGTTGTATTTATCATCTAGCGCGAGTTCAAGATGTAGAAGCTGAATCGCCGACTCTTTAGTCAGTTCCCATAGTGAATAAATTTCCGGATGTGTTCCCGAAAGAGCTCCCAGGCCTTTCTCCCGAGCGGGAGATTGATTTTGCCATTGATGTATTGCCAGGCACGAAACCCATATCTATTCCTCCGTATAGAATGGCACCCGCAGAATTGAAAGAGTTGAAGGAGCAACTGAAGGATTTGCTTGACAAAGGCTTCATTAGGCCTAGTTCATCCCCCTGGGGAGCACCCGTATTGTTTGTCCGAAAGAAAGATGGCTCCTTGAGAATGTGCATTGACTATAGGCAATTGAATAAAGTGACGATTAAGAATAAATATCCTCTTCCGAGGATTGATGATTTGTTTGATCAATTGCAAGGTGCCAAATGGTTTTCCAAGATTGATTTGAGGTCCGGGTATCACCAAGTGAGAGTTACGGAGAAAGATATCCCTAAGACAGCCTTCAGAACAAGATATGGTCATTTTGAATTCCGGGTGATGTCATTTGGGCTAACGAACGCGCCAGCGATATTTATTGATTTGATGAATAATGTGTTCAGGCCCTTCCTGGATTTATTTGTGATAGTATTTATCGATGACATCTTGGTGTATTCTAGATTTGAGACAGAACATGCGGATCATTTGCGTATTGTCCTCGGAGTTCTTCGAACTCGAGAGTTATTTGCACAATTTTCCAAATGCGAGTTCTGGTTGAACTCAATGGCATTTTTAGGGCATATTGTTGCAGCCGATGGTATTCGAGTGGATAGCAAAAGATTAAGGCCGTGAAAACTTGGCCAAGGCCCACAACTCCTACAGAGGTTCGTAGTTTTCTGGGCTTAGCAGGTTATTACAGGAGGTTTGTTGAAGGTTTTTCTTCTATTTCTGCACCACTCACAAAGTTGACCCAGAAATCGGCAAAGTTTCAATGGACAGATGCTTGCGAGCATAGTTTCCAAGAGCTAAAGGGTAGATTGACTTCTACCCCAGTCTTGACACTTCCAGAGGGATTGGAAGGATATGTCGTTTATTGCGATGCTTCAGGTGTTGGGCTAGGCTGCGTGTTGATGCAACATGGCAAGGTGATTGCATATGCCTCAAGGCAATTGCGAAAACATGAACAGAATTATCCTACCCATGATCTAGAATTAGCCGCAGTGGTTCATGCATTAAGGATATGGAGACATTATTTATATGGTGTCCACGTGGATATTTATACAGATCATAAGAGTCTTCAATACATCTTCAAGCAGAAAGAGTTAAATTTGCAGCAGCGACGATGGTTGGAATTACTGAAAGACTACGATGTTGATATTTTGTATCACCCCGGAAAACCAAATGTTGTGGTTGATTCTCTTAGCCGTAGATCGATGAGAAGTCTAAGTGATGTACGACCCGAAAAGAGAGGAATGGCCCGTGAGCTTCAACAGTTAGCTAGCCTAGGAGTCCGAGTAGTGGACTCAGGTAGCAGCGGAGCTATTATTCAGAATTCGGCGGTTTCGTCACTGGTAGCGAAAGTGAAAGAGCGACAATATGAGGATACAATGCTAGTGCAGTGCAGAAACACACTCCCTCAGAAAGAGGAGTCATCGTTTGATATTTCAGGAGACGGGGTTCTCCAATGTAGAGGAAGATTATGTGTTCCCGATGTGGCTAGTCTACGCCACCAAATATTGAAATAAGCTCATTGTTCCCGTTACTCCGTTCACCCCGGAGCGACAAAGATGTATCATGATCTTAAGTCCATATATTGGTGGAATGGGATGAAGAAAGATGTAGCGGAGTTTGTAGCTCAATGTCCTAATTGCCAACAAGTGAAAATCGAGCACCAAAACCCGGGTGGACTGTTGCAAGCTATAGAAATCCCAACTTGGAAGTGGGAAGTGATTAACATGGACTTCATTTCAGGCTTACCCCATTCTCGACGTAAATATGATTCCATATGGGTGATCGTGGATAGACTCACCAAGTCAGCTCATTTCTTACCGGTCAGGACAACCTATGTGACAGAAGATTATGCCAAGCTTTATCTTAAAGAGATAGTGAGACTCCATGGCGTTCCGGTATCGATTATCTCCGATAGAGGGACTCAGTTTACGGCAAAGTTTTGGAAGTCCCTCCAAGAGGGTCTAGGGACCCAAGTGCGCCTCAGCACGGCATTTCATCCACAGACTGATGGGCAAGCTGAACGTACTATTCAGACTCTTTAGGATATGTTACGGGCATGTATGATAGACTTCGGAGGAAATTGGGAAGATCATTTTCCACTCATTGAATTTTCTTACAATAATAGTTATCATTCTAGCATTCAAATGGCACTGTATGAAGCCTTATATGGGCGAAAGTGTAGATCCCCAATCGGGTGGTTCGAAACAGGAGAGGCCCAGTTGATAGGGCCACCATATTTGGTTCAACAGGCCATAGAGAAAGTAAAGCTCATACAAGATCGGTTGTTAGCGGCTCAAAGTCGTCAAAAGTCCTATGCGGATAACCTTCGAAGAGACTTAGAGTTCGAAGTGAAAGATTGGGTATTCTTGAAAGTGTCGCCAATGAAGGGCGTCATGAGGTTTGGCAAAAAGGGGAAGCTTAGTCCCCGGTATATTGGGCCATATGAAATTGCGCGCAAAATAGGCAAAGTGGCCTATGAGTTAGATCTACCCCCCGAGTTGGAGTCAGTCCATCCAATATTTCACGTCTCGATGCTTCGGAAATGTATTGGAGATCCTACTAGGATCGTCCCAGTAAATGATGTGCAGGTGACAGAGAAATGGACCTATGAAGAGGTACCCATTGCCATGTTAGATAGGCAAGTACGGAGGCTTAGAACCAAAGAAGTGGCCTCAGTTAAAGCTCTGTGGAGGAATAACAATCGAGAGGAAATGACATGGGAAGCGGAAGAGAATATGCAATCCAAATACCCACATTTATTTCAGCCTTTGGACGAGGGCCAAGATGAGACGTCAAAATCACAAGGTATGTATGTTTTCCTTTTATGCTTTTGGGTCGTGTGTGGCCAAATTTAAAGTGCTATTGTGTTGTGGCCCTGTGAGGTATCGATATTATGGGTTTTTGTGACAGGTTGGTAGTGCCATATGATAGCGGAAACTCTGGCAAAATTTTTGTAGAATTCCCGAGCACTTTAACATTCGAGGACGAATGTTCTTAAGGGGGGAAGAATGTTACACCTCAGAAATTTTCCGTTGGTACGCAAGTGAACGAACTAGTGAGGAACGACATTTGATGACCCTAGTTGAGATTTTAAAGATGTTAGAGATGAGGGAAGAGGATTGCAAAGAGAAGGCAAAAGTATTTGATAAGTATCGGAAAGGGATTACGAGCAACGAGTTAGCCAGGACTTAGTGATGTCTTGGAGAAGAGTTATAACGTCCCTTAGATTGGTATTGAAGTGTTGAACAAGTGTTAAGAAGGTTCCGCAAGGATCGGAGATCAAACGAAGTGATGAGAATAAGTTCAGTGAACCGATGAGTTTTACGGCTCATTATACGGACCGTATAATGTTTTACGGACCGTATAATGGACCGTAAAACCATCACAGTGGAGGTTGGTTGCTGGTGGAATTTTACGGTCAGTTATACGGACCGTATAAATTTATACGGACCGTATAACGAACCGTCAAATGGTCACGGTGAAGGGGTGCAGGCAGACCCATTTCACGGTCTATTATACGGACCGTATAACCATTATACGGACCGTATAATGGACCGTATAATGGAACCCGACACATCAGTGGAATGTTATTAAATAAAGGACCAAGTTCATGAAATCATTTCAACATTTCCTTCCTCTCTCTAAAACATCTCGCTACATTTATTATACAAGTTTTCAAGGATTATAAGCCATCAACAACATTAAATAAGTGAATCAAGAGTAAGAACCCATCAAGGATCATCTAAAGTCAAGAAATCCAAATGGAGAAAAGCTAGGGTTTTACTCAAAGTGGAATATTATCAACTAAGGCTCGTCCCTACAACATCTAAGGTAAGATTCATGCTATTTATATGTTGTTTAAGGTATTGGAGAGTTAAAATACATGGATTGTAGAAAATATGGTGAAATGGGTCATGAATGATGAATAGTGACATTTTGAGGAATAGTTTGAGTTGAATCATGAATGTTGTTATGTCGTGATATGAATGTGTTATAAATGGTATTAAGATCATGAACTAGACACTTTAGGCGAATGGACGAAGTTGGGTGTTATGACCTTGAATATGGGTAAATTAGAAGCAAATTGAGAAACCTAGACAATGTGGATAATGTGGATGACTAATGGCCATTGTTATGATATTAATGAAGGTAGAAACGCTAACATTGGAAGGGAATGTGCAAGTGTAGAATAGTTCGACGAGAAGGTATGTAAGGCTAACCCTTCTTTCATAAGGCATGATTCTTGGCCAAATTCTTAATTCCTCTATATGAGTATGTTGTTTTCAATTGGTTGATATTCCGAGCTCATAAGCTCACGACCCTTGATATGTACTAAGATTGTACCACGCACCTCATACGACGAGTAGGCCTATGATATAGAAGTAACGATAATGATGATGATAGTAATGATAATGATGCTAAAGGTGCCTACGGGTTATTATACTTATATGTGTGCCTATGAAGGGCTATAATGAAACCCCGAGCTTATAACGCCGGGTAGAATATATGTATATGATTATGTATAAAGTATGTATACGATTACGAAATGCGTGCACACCTCTGCAGATGGTACGGATAACCCTGAAGCCTTGGTAGGGCCAGGTATGAGTAACCTTGAGCCTTGGTTGGCCAAGTATGTATGAAACACCGATCCTCTGAGGTCGAGTATGCTATGTAAATGTTATGTATATGGAATGACTAAGTATATAATATGAATATGAATGTGATAAGACTATGTATACGAATACGAGCACAATTATGGTACGAGTACTATTATGGAATACGGATGATGATGTATGTATACGAGTACGTATGAGAAATGGAAACTCCCTATGAAAAGCAAGTAAGTGCCATGATGATGATATTGTTGTCTCCCCTGCTATGATACTGCCTAAGTTGTCTATTATGCTTCTATATTGATGTTGATCATGCTTTACATACTCAGTACATTCTTCGTACTGACGTCCTTTTGTTGTGGACGCTGCGTCATGCCCGCAGGTGCACAGGGAGACAGACTGGACTCATAGTTGCTTATTCAGAGATTGCATAGCAGAGCTCCATCTCATTCGGAGCCATAGCTTTTGGGTACTTATTCTTTTGTGTACATAGTTATGGGCATAGCGGGGTCCTGTCCCGCTCATGTGATATGTTATACTCTTAGAGGCTCGTAGTCACGTGTATGTGGTTAGTTATGTCTGGCCTTGTCGGCATATATTTTGTATATCATTTTGTTGGCCCCGTCGGCCCATGTACATTGTTGTGGCATAGCTGCCTATGATGATTAAAGATGTTGTCGTCCAATGGGACTTCTATGATTGATGCTTAGAGATGTATGATTAATGATGTGGCTCACCTAGATGCAAGCATAAGTATAAGTGGACTAGCACTGGGTGCTCGTCGCGGCCCCCTAGGCGGGTCGTGACAGGTACCCCTCCAAGTGCCACTGGGACCCATCCTCTTCCCCTTGGCCATCATCAACGACCTCGTTCTTGCTCTTTTTTACTGAATAAACCGGCGAAGCTGTAATCCGGTGGTCGATATCATGGATAAAATGCACCTGTGACCTCTGAACAAGCTCTGTAATTAGGCATGGATATATCAGTGAAGTATTGGGCCGGGAGGCCCTTAACTGAATCTCAGTACTCACCAAAGCTCCGAAATTAACCAGATATCTTGACATCAATGCGGCAACAACAACCTACCTGTCAGCTGTAAGTGCATTATCGGCCTGAGTGGGGAGAAGCCGTAAATTTACTACGCTCCACCAAAACTTGCCCTCCAATGTCAATTATCTCTTCACTATCCGATTCACCAAGTTAGTACACTCGGCCCTCTTGCTCGTACGACCTACCACTGTAGCTACCTAGTCCCTGACGGACTGTTCCTTGTGTCTCAGCAGCTTGTCTTCCAATTCAATTGTCTGCCTCGGGGCAGTGTAATTATCGCCGAAATATACTCTGTTTATGGCCTGGGCAGAAATATCAACACTTACCGCTCTGATCTCAACCTCTCTCAGCGGCTATAACTCCCGCAGTTTTGGGCGCCTCTTTCTAACTTTTTTTATCAAGGCCCCATATGCGGCATATATCTCACGGACCAAAATCGGGCAATAATCCCAGGCAACTCTTGCATAAACTCTAGCTGATAATAGCGAATGAGCTCTCTGGCCTTGGGTAAGATCTCGAGCCCTCAAAACTGATCCGCCGCTCTTCATTTATGGTGCAGTTCTCATGCTGGGTGTTGTCACCTTTCAATTCAATGCCATACTCACACAGCTGTCTGGCACCCTCAACAGTAAATCGGTCCTAGAGCCTCTTGCTTCTGATCTCGCGAGCCCTAGCCGCATCATCATCATCACCGGGCTAAGAGCTCTGATAGGTCTGGGATCTAAAAAGTGCCTGTGAGGACTGAGCAACATCCTCATGAGACTATGGCTGCGAAGCACGTGAGGCCTCTCTAGAGGCAGCCTCCGAACCCTCCTCCTCGGATCCATCACCGGACCCAGATGTAGATGATCCCTCTTCGTCAGACTGGGAGGAACTGGGCAGTGTAGGAGCCTGTACAGTGACCTGTCTGTTCCAAGGGGGAACGACAGCCCTATTCTTCCTCTCGAGCATAACCTTGGGCTCATCATCCGAGGCTTCGTCTCTAAGTGTGGGTTCGCCACTGCGTCTCCTTCGACCAGTTGTTCTTTGAGTATGCCTCGAGCCACCCCTCAGGTGGTTGTTAACTTGGGTGGCACCATACTTGTAATCATCAAAACCACAATCTATTCAATCTGTACGAGTGCAATTAAACACAGTAATTTTCAGAAAAACATAACTCAGTTCTCTGATGTTAGGTCTGCAGACTGTCGTTGTGGTTCGACAGACCGTCGAACAGCTCGACAGTGTCGCCAACATGTTTACGGTCTTGGCAGCAGCAACTTATCAATTTACAGACTTCGACTTGGTTTCGGGTTTTTAACTCCAATCAATCATAGAACACATAATCAGTTATTTTGCACATTCGGGGTTGTAGGGCTTCGGGTTACTTCAGACTTCACCCTCATCTTTGACCTTTTTGACTTTTGGTAATTATCCAGGTTTTGTTTGGTGGGTATAACGATATCAAACCGAGATTTTTAATCGAAATACCCTCTAACCCGTTGGAGTTACTCAGACTTTACTCCTCAAATTTCATGTTTAATAGAATTTCTATTTTACGGACCTTTGGCGGGCATAATGAACTAACAAGTTGATCAAAACGCCCGTCGACTCAATAGGGGTACGATATTCTCGTCCCCACGAGTCCTACTAATAGCAGTCATACCAAATTCCCTTCCCCCATCCAATAATTTCACAATTTTGCTAATTTAAGTATGGATTTCATTCAACAAGTACAAACCCTAAGTCATAATTTCTACCTCTAGCAATCAACATCTCAGATATCACACAATTATCCTAGTTTAAACACACCCCAACTTATTTAATGCCACTCAAATACAGCCTAGGTCCTATACTCCAGTTTTCAATTAATTTAGGAACCCTGGGTTATGCCAATATACACTTCTTTTCTTTCAAATTAAGGAGCATAATCTCATCAACAACATTAGATAGTATCCATATACATGTAAATTGGCTCAACGACAGAGCCAAAACATGCTCAAAACAGTCCATAAACTCAACAACTACAACACAACTCTTTATGACCTTTTCTCCATAGCTATTTTCAATTTTAAGACTTGCTAAACCTTCAAATCAACTCAACATAAGAAACAAGATAAAGACCATACCTTATACTTGAAGAAATTCAACTCACACAACTTGCTTCAAGACCAAACTCACCACAACATCACATAGAAACAAGAACAATCGCTTTTCACGAACTAGTTTAGCGTAATCTTATTGAATTCTTGATCAATAGGGCTATAAGTGCTTAGGGGATGTGTTAAGAGGTTTCTAGAGCTCTTGGAAGTGTTGAATGATGAAAAAATGGGGTTGATAAGGGGTATTTATACCCCTTTAAAGTCGGTTCCACCGACTCCAAATTTGGTCATCGCGTTCGCGATGCCTTTGGCTCGCAGTCGTGAAGAGCCTTTGCCAACCCATCTTGAAACACCCATAACTTTCTACTCCGATGTCGTATCGACGAACAGTTTATTGGATTGAAACTAGACTCAATGAACTTCAATTTACATGGGTTATGCATTCCATAACTCCTCATATTCTAGGAGATACACCTCCTTAAATTTGGACAAAAAATTAGGTCCAGAATTCTGCCATGTTTTCCCAAAATTTTGACAAACTTAATTCGTTCATTCCACTTGATCCCGAAACCTTTAGACACTTGCTTAGCACTTATTAAAAGTATTTCTTAACCTTATAAGGGTTTCATGACCTCTCCGAGCTTGCGTTAGTTTACTTATGACGCGAACGACACGAAATTTTTGAGATGTAACAGTTGTGATGAACTATGATTTTTTTTTCTAATAGAAAAAAATAGGCGGAGTTCACAAATACTACCTCCGTCCTTATAAAAAAAAACAAAAAGGGTGAGCCCCAAGTGTGTGTTGCATGTGGTTCTTTTATTGTTTCAACTGACCCTATAAGGGTAGCATAGCTCTATTGTGATCCGCTTTCCTAATTTGGAAATACATTTCATACCTATTTGGTGCCAAAGCCATACATCTCACGAGGAGATTGGTGGAACAATATAGGAATGTAAGAGGGACATACGTATGGTGTTCATTGACCTAGAAAAGGCTTATGACAAGTCGCAAGTGAGGTTCTATGGAGATGCTTGGAGGCTAGAGGTGTACCCATGGCATACATTAGAGTGATTAAGGACATGTATGATGGAGTCAAAACCCAGTTTAGGAAGGTGGAAGGAGATACAGAGCACTTTCCAATTGTGATGGGGTTGCACCAGGGATTACCCCTTAGTTCGTTCCTATTTACCTTGGTGATGGATGAATTAACGTGCCGCATTTAAGGTGAGGTAACATACTGTATGTTTTTTTTGTTGATGTATTACTTATACACGAGACTCATGGAGGTTTAGAGACAGACCCTAGAGTCAAAAGGGTTCAGGCTGAGCAGAACCTAAACTGAGTACATAGAGTACAAGTTCAGTGATGTAACGTAGGAGGTGGACGTAGGTCATCTCTAAGAGAGGAAGTTTTAAGTATTTGGGGTCTTTAATCCAAGGTATGGCGAGATCTACAATAATGTCACGCATCGTATTGATGCGGGGTGGATAAATTGAAGGTTTGTCTCTGGAGTCTTGTGTGATAAGAAGGTTCCACTAAGACTTAAAGGTAAGTTCTACAAAGTGGTGATTATGCCGACTATATTGTATGGGACGCAGTGTTGGCCAGTTAAGAACTCTCATGTTCAGAGGATGAGAATTGCAGAAATGAGGATGTTGCAGTAGATGTGTGGACATACCACGAAAGATTAGACAGGACATAGTGCAGCTTCAGCTTACCGAAGACATGACCTTAGACAGGAAACTATGGAGGTCGCAGATTAGGATAGAAGGTTAGAAGGTAGTTGAGTTGTCTCGCTCTCCCGTGGGATAGGCTTTGTGGGTAGCTTGTATTAGCATCATTCTCATAGTTTCTCGTCCTTAGATTTCTGCTACAACATGTTGTTTCTTGTGCTTCGGTTATTGCTTTATTTTTCTCTTAATGTTATGTTATGCTTTCTCTATTATTTGCTACTCCCTCTATCCCAATTTAAGTGTCTTACTTTCCTTTTTAGCTTGTCCCTAAAAGAGTGTCTCTTTCTATATTTAGTAAGTTGACAATTCAAACATCCTAAATGACAAATTTAAAACCACAAGATTTCAAAGGGCATTTTAATGCATTAAACACATCTTTAATTTAGGACCACAAGATTCAAAAGTCTTCTTTTATTCCTTAAACTTTGTGTCCAGTCAAAACTGAGACACTTCAAGTGGGACGGAGGGAGCATGTGTTATTTGTTATGCCTTTTTACTGTTTTGAAGACAAACTGCCTTGTTATGTATCACTTGAGCCGAGGGTCTTTTGGAAACAACTCTCTATCTCCATGAGGTAGGACTAAGGTCTTATCGTATGCTCTACCCTCCCCAGACCCCACTTGTGAAAATACACTAGGTATGCTGTTGTTGTTATTTCGTATCTATTTGGCTGAGAAGATACCTTGTTTGCATTTAGTTACGTACTGTTTCTATTAAAGTCTTTATCCAACTATGTTCTGTTAGAATGAGTAGAATAAAGTCGAATGGTATGGAGGATCCATACAGAACCCATCTAGCTTCGTGTTGAGGTAGTCGATTGATTATTTGATCCACCAATTGTGGATTCTCCTGAATAAATGATTAGTAGATGAGAGAGGAGGCATAACAATCCAGCTATTGTCTATGTCTTTATTGTTGTTCTAGTAGGTTTCCTCTTCATAATGTTGTTCTACATACTGTTTTCCACTTTTGTCCTCCTTGCTCTTACTTAATTCTTGTTGCGTTTGTCAAAAAGAGGATTTATGTAGATAAAGTGGAAAGATACTGAACAAGTACACTTGTCAGCACCTATTATGTTTTGCTTGTAGGGATTGCAACGCTTCTTCACAGAGCATAAAATGACATTGTCACAGGTATTCAAATACATAATCTTGCTGTTATAAACCTAGGTATTTTCATGGTACTTTGTTCTTGATCTAGGGGAATATACATAAAAATTATTTTTTCCCCAGATTGATATTTCTTATTGGGTGTGCGAACAAAGAATCATATTGGTAGCTGAAAAGAAAAAGGAGCTACTTACAAGGAGTTGGATACTCTTAATGATGTGAGGCCTTTTGAAGAAAACCGTGCGGGCTTAGCTCAAAGGGGACAATATCACATTATGTTAAGAGTATTTTTAAGTCGTTTAGCCTAACAACTGGTATCAGAGCCAATGGTTTAGCGGGATGAGTATGAAGATGGCGGAGTGTGTGGTGGGCCTGGCTTAGTGCCTTTGCCCATCTATGGGCCGGTTTACAAACTTTACCCATAGCTTTGAAGACGCATACACAGCCTTTGGGCTTCGGTGACCATAAATACTCTGGCGATATAGGTGGCACATTGACACGTTGAATCTTTGACCCGCAATAAGTCATGTGGAACTTAGTTCGAGGGGACATTGTTAGGTGTGCGAACAAAGTACCACATTAGTAGCTGAAAAGAAAAAGGAGCTACTTATATGGAGTTGGATACTCTTAATAATGTGAGGCCTTTTGGCGAAAACCGTGCGGGCTTGGCTCAAAGCGGACAATATCACATCATGTTAAGAGTATCTTTGGGTTGTTTAACCCAACAACTGGTATCAGAGCCAATGGTTTGGCAGGACAACTATGAAGATGGCGGAGTGTGGCGTGGGGCCCGGCTTAGTGCCTTTGCCTGTCTATGAGTCGGTTTACAACCTTTACCTATAGCTTTGAAGACGCATACACAGCTTTTGGGCTTCGGTGACCATAAATAATCTGATGATGTGGGTAGCACATTGACACATTGAATCTCTGACCCGTAATGAGTCATGTGGAACTTAGGTCGAGGGAGAGATTGTTGGGTGTGCGAACAAAGTACCACATTGGTAGCTGAAAAGAAAAAGGAGCTACTTATATGGAGTTGGATACTCTCAATGATGTGAGGCCTTTTGGAGAAAACCGTGCGGGCTTGGCCCAAAGGGAACAATATCATATTATGTTAAGAGTATCTTTGGGCCGTTTTAGCCCAACATTTCTATCACGTGTCTGCTCAGAATCTGTTGGTGGACTCCCAGGTTGGTTATTAATGAGCAAAATATGAAAGATTGAAAGTTGACTTTTGGAGTGCCTGGATCAAATTAACCCTAGAGAAGATTCTGGCTTATTCATTGCAGTTGAGTAAGATCACCAAAGAAGTTCAATCGTTTTACTTGCAGGTCTCTTATTGACTTTGGTTGGAATGGGACAAGAAGGGATATCTGTGAGTGTCACATTGTCTTATTTTACTTGCTATATATTCATCACAATTTTTTGAATTATAAATGGTGTTTGAACTAAAACGTTTCCTTGAAATTTTTTATACTTTTTACTTTTTGGTTTTCATACATTTTGTCTTATATAAAGTTATCCTGAGATGAATTTGAATGGATATAAATGGTCAGTGAGGATTCGTATAGTTGACCCCAACTTGTTTGTGATTAAGGCATTGTTGTAGCGTGTAAATGGTGTTTGAAAATTTGATACCACTTACAGTATTTGTTTGTAGGTCAATCTTTGGGTTCCTCCGGATCTCTATCTGTTGGTCGATGCAATGAAATCATTCATCCCAAATGTTGCCATGGGTGATAGACATAGTATTCTCCATATGGATGGATTAGATGAAGTTGTTAATGCTTCTTCAAGGAAGTTTGGTCATCTTTTTACTCCCATTAATGATGGAGTTGTCAAAATATCTGTTGTTCTCTTGCCACCACGTTGCTCGAAAGTGTGTGGCTCAATGATTGAAGGATCCTCCGAGCCAAATGCTCCAGTAGTTGGTGGTTATCATTTAGCAGAAGACCTTCAAGCACAATGGATGAATCTCATAGCCAAAGTTGCATTAAATCCTGGTGAGCTTTCGGTGGTTTATATTTGTGAGTTGCCGGAGATCAAAGGGAAGTTCCATCCAGATAAGGCTGGTGCTCTTGGGGTGGAACCTGGGCCAAAATATCGTCAATTGAAAAGTGGGAATCCAGTGGAGTCAGATCACCAAAACATCATAGTAAGTCAGTACGATTCTTTTCAAAGTTTATCTTGGACTTGATAGTCTATCTCACTAAGTTCTCGATGCTTTGCTTGCATTGTGTCACCGTGCAGGTTCACCCTTGTGATGTTATGGAGCCTTCCGTTCCAGGTCCTATTTTCTCCTTGTTGACTGTCCAACACTCTCTCATCTGCAAGAGCTGTAATCCTTACAGTCTCTTACTCCATATTACTCGAATTCATCAGAACAACCCGTTGAAATGTGCAAAAAAGTACATTGTTTGATACATCTTATCCCAGCATCAGTAACAAATACAACTGTGTGTGAGCAGTGGATGACCAGATTTGGTGAAGCCCAGCACATAATGGCAAGACATGAGCCGTAAGTACCTTATAATGTTCCTCTTCTTTTTAACTGCATAACTAGCTTTCTCTTCTGATTTATGTTTCCTGTTTATATAGTTATATATGTTTATTATTCTTGTTGGTCATCTGTAGGAAGAATATTGAGATTCCAATTCTGAATTCCAGTTCGAGAATTGCTGCAAGACTTAACTACTTGAGTCCAGGTTTTTGGTCTCTTCAGTAATTGAAGAGCTTACCATCAGTCTCAAAGTTCCCGAGGGAGGTATACCTAACTGAAATTCTGTTTGGATGAGCAATATACTTTACCCCTGATAATGACTTGACCGTGGGTTTGTTGGCCTAATCAAGCAGCTATTTTAATTTTGTTCTTTTCAGTTGTTTCTTTCAACTTCATGTCAGATCATTTATGCGGAGGACCTCCTCAAGGTGAGAGAATCGATTTAGTTTGGTTGAAATGGTTTAGACCTGAAATTAGAACCTGCAATAATTGCTGCTTCTATGTCAGTTAAAAAAAAATAAAAAATCTTGCCTATCAAAAGAAAAAAGGACTTAAGAAAGTACATACCAACTTTAACTTGATTGCTTTGGAATGTACATATACAGATATATTTTCCATAAAATACACTGCCATCTATCTTATGCAAGTTATTCACTTTTATTCTTGGTTTTCTTATAATGAACTTTGTTTTCTGGAACAGTTCCATCTTGTTCCATACAAAGATCTTGGATTAGACAGTTCTGGTGTTCCTGCTACTATTTCTTCGACAGAAATCTTAAATGACGTAACTTCGAAAATTCTAGAAATTATAAGTGCTTCTGAACATATTACCTAACTGTGGCATCAGAACAACGGAACAATTGAAGCGCCACTGTTGCATGAAACTGGATTACCTGGCTGTTTGGAAAGTATAACACGAGAGGATTTGGAGATTGTTCTTCTCGGAATTGGTTCATCGTAGCCTCAAAATACCGAAATGTTAGTTCTATATTTATTAATCTTTTTTCAGAGGGAATTATTCTGTTAGATTGCGGTGAAGGAACTCTGGGACAACTAAAAAGAAGGTAAAGTGGAAGTTCATTTATTTAAGCCTATCATTATATAGTTTTTGCCTAAACTTAACGTGTGGTATAATGTGCTCTTTCTAAAACAGATGTGGTGTTGAACGTGCTGATGAAGCTGTGAATAAGGTGTTTCTGGATTTCTCATATTCATGAGGATCATCACGCTGGTCTTGCAAGCATTCTTGCTTGGAGAACTCCCCATGAACCTTTAATTGTTATAGGTCTTTGCCACTTGAAATATTTCTTGATAGGTACCAATTGCTCGAGGAACTAGATATGCAGTTCCTTGATTGTAGGGATACTACAGAAGCTTCACGGGAGGCTTTCGAGTCAAATGAAAAAAATGATGCTAATGGGAATGAGAGCAGGCTAAAGAACATGCTCAGAGAAGCGGGATTGGGGGCATTAAATAGTTTTCCTGTTATTCATAGTCCACAAGCTTATGGAATCATCATGAATTCTGCTGATAAGACTAATGTTCTTGGGAAGAAGATACCAGGTTGGAAGATTATTTACTCTGGTGACATGAGGCCTCATCCAGAACTTGTTGAAGCCTCTCGTGGAGCAACAGTTCTCATACATGAGGCATGTCACTAAATGTTGCTGATATATTTTCTGTTAAATCCTATTCTTCTATCCCAAATCACTTGCACACTTTTGATATATTTTTGCCCAAACCAAAAGCTGACTTACAGTTTGGTTATTCTGTGCCATTTGCTGCAGGCTACTTTTGAAGATGACAAGGTGGAAGAAGCTATCGAAGCAGGGGAAGCAGCTGGAGCATATCTCATTATCCTCACTCACTTCAGCCAAAGATACCCAAAAATTCCAGTACTTGATGAAACATATAAGCACAAAGCATGCATTGCTTTTGATCTGATGAGTGTTAACTTACCTGATCTGCCCATGGTTCCAAGTGTTCATCCATATCTTAAACTCCTATTTCCTGATGAAATGGTTGTCGATGAAGCTGATGATGCCAATGTTGCTATAGCAGCCTAAGTTGCTCAGACTCAGGTGCGGGTGTCCGATACGGGTGCGGATCTAGAGTTAAAGTTGATGATCTAAATGAAAAGTGAGTACGAGTTGATTTTACTTTATTACTTACAATAAAGGCCAATATACTGTAGGAAGTTCTATTTAAACAAGTGTGTCCCTTTCAAGTAAAAGATGCGTAGCTCTGTTCAAATAAAAGTTTCCAGAGAAACATAGTATAAGGGAAAAGGCAAAATAAAAAAGAATGAGAAACTTTATTTTCCTAACTTCACTTATTTTCCTAACTTCACAAATGCAGGAATCGAAGTTCGCTTTTTATGAGACATTTTTTCATTTTGTTTGGGAAATTATCCTATTTTCTAAAATATGCTGTTTGGTGCCAACTCCCAACAAAGGTGCAATCAAACTAAAAAAAGAGAATCTCTCTCTTGAATGCTTTTGTTCCTGTTCCTTTCCTAGATAGTTTCATAGGTTTGGTTATGTACATAACTAATTGCTCGAGATCAAAAGAACTACACGCTTTCTGTTTCTGTATTTCCCTTGTCATCGTTCTTTCAGCTGAGGGCCTCGTGGTAGAGGTAAAGTCTACGTGCACTCTACCCTATCCAGACCTCACCTGGTGGAATTACACTGGGTTTGTTTTTGTTGTTGCTATTGTTGTTATTTCCCTTGTCAAAGAAGAGAGTGTCAAACCCATTGCTTCTACTTTCTGCACTTCGTTTCAAATGCTAGGATCTTTTTGGCTTTTCTAGGAGCAATTGGTGTGGTTATTCATTAAAGACCATCCAGAATATACCCTTTCTCTAATATGCAGAGGATTACTTACAAGACATCAAAATCAACAATATTGCATTTGTTCATTCACTTTGGTACACGTACTTTCTTGAGATATTTGACAGAAAGCATGCAGAAAACCAGAATAAATTATGAATTTGCCCCAATAGGAAACATTCAATAAAAAAAAAGTGTCTTGATTTCAAATAATCTGCCATCATCGCAAGGGACACAATCCTTTCTTCTTCTTTTTTTGGATAAGGATGAGGCATACCAATACTAATCAATTGAAGAGATGAACTCAACACACCAGTAATTGGTCATACTCGACAACATTAGGTAACTTTTAACTCTTGTGCCCGCAAAAAAAAAAAAAAAAAAAAAGAAGAAGAAGGAGGAAATATACAAAGCTTGTGGGTATACTCTTTACAAGTTTGAACATCTTGAAATGTACAGATAACCTTGAATTGAAAATTATGAGTCAAAGTACTAATAATTAACAAGGAAGCCTTTGTGCAGAACTCTCATTCTAGGCAGTTGTATGAACACATGAACACAGTACGCGGTTCAATATTTTAGTGGCAAGAAAATGTGTACTTTGTTGACTATATGCTTAGATATACTTAAGATACTGATCACTAAACAATGCAAGTGTTTTCCAAAATCGTGTCAATAGACTTACTTCTCCATACAGTACACCAGGTATTATTTAGAGAGGTGTCGACAGTAAGATTTATGCCCAGAGGATTTAAGACAATTGAGGTACTCTTTCTTCTCCTAAATCAAACAATATAGAAGAGTAAGTAACAATAATGAATGAACCTTGCAAACGAAAAATTATGCTCTATCAACAACCTTCTATCATACTTTTATCTTAAAAGAAGGAAGGGGAAAAAAGAAGCCAATACCAAAACCAATAAAGTATGAGATCTTTGAAAGGATTATACCAGGTCACATGAATGCATATGGTCCAGAGGAAAAACTCCTTTATCAGGGGAAGAAAAAGGATAGAGGCAAATTAATTGTTCCTTTCATCGCGGATAATTTAAATTCCATGATTCTGTAAGTAGCATGTGAGAGTAAAGCCAAGCCATCCGCCACAAAGCACAAAGATCCCCAACTTAGGCACTTATGTCAAATCAAACACTAAGTGAGGAAACAATTATCTACGGTTACGTTCATAAAAGTACAAATAAGAACACATGATGCTGATACCCATGAACTCACTCATTAATTTTCAAGTTCCAAGCTTTATTCTGACGGCATTGGAGAGGCGTGAAAATTAACCTTTGTGGGTAAAAGTTTTACAATCATCGAATAGATGGATGACCATTTGCCTAAACATTGTAATAATTATCTTGTTAAAATGTTTCATGAGGTCAGAGTCTTACAAAGTAAAATCACAAAGTTAAACAACAGGTCCCCTGTGGAGTACTAACTGATCTACTTAGCTTTTTTGGGATTATATGGTTCTAAATTTTGTACTGTATTGGATGCAGACAAGTTGACAGCTGATGCTGCTCTTGATCCGTTCGGGCTTGTAGCTATTGCAGTTTTCCATGGATTTGCTTGGTTTGTGCAAGTTTCAATTGCCGCTAATATCTCCGGTGGTCACGTGAACCCTGCTGTTACCTTTGGATTGCTCTAGGCGGCCAAATCACCGTTTTTATCGGCCTCTTCTACTGGATTGCTCAATTTTGGGTGCCATTGTAGAGTTTGTCAGAATAAAGTGACACAAGCATAAACATAAGTCGGTACCTTTGTTAATTATCTTGAACCTTATGTAGGCTTCTTTCCCCTTCGCAATAATGTGATGGGTCTAGAATGAAAATTCAAAAAAAGTAGACAAACATCAAAATTTGATCAAATAACTCAAATTTCGGAAATGTTTTGAGGAAAGTGGACTTTGCAGAACTCATTACATGAAATGCATTTTGAGCAGAAATTGCATCCTGAAAATGCACAAATCCACAGCATTATCCATCCTACATTCTCAATTTTTTTATTAAGATGCGTAATAGTAAACAAGAAAAAGGTTTGAGCAAATGATAAACCAACAATAACCAACAACAATGTAAAACAAACATACCTTATAGTTTTGAGTTGAACATCAAGACCGTGAATTGGTCAAAACTGTTTGACAATAACGTGGAGGTCACTTCTTGTTGTGTTGGTTGGCAATCCTCCAATGTATAATGATTTGCATGTAAACAAACAATTCAGAAAAATGGTAAAACATGATAAATTTCCACAGCTATTTGATTTAAGACAATGCAAATTTACATTCGATATCCTCATTGGAATTATCTTGTTGCAGCACTGGTTGAAGGAGATGCATCTTTCGACACACCTCTCGAACTAGACGTCAGCGCCTTAACTAAGCCTCCATTGGCTTGAGGTTTTTTTAGGTGTTGATGGGAGACCAGCATCTACAGCAGTTCATATAGTATTGTATGGGACATTCGTAGGCGGTGAGGACCTGCCCTACTTCATCTATAGGAAGAATTTCGAATTAGGCAAAGCTTTAGATGTAAGAAACTCTAAGAAAAACTTTGTAATCTCCGTATAGCTAGCATCTGAACCAAATGATCCCTGAACTTATAACTAACCATTGAAGCATAACTAATTTTAGGAGTCTCATTCTCAACGACGGGAGCTGTCTCAACAACTGATTTTTCTTTTTTGCTCGGAGTGATTGATGGCTTCTTGCCAACTTGATCATCAATTATCACCGTAGTATCTGGTTTTTAGAAACTTCCTTGACATCAGCTTTGAAATTATCTTCAGCTTTGTTTTCAGTAGCTAGTTCTGAATGCAATACTAATTCCAAAAGGGAAAAAATAAGAAAAGTTACACTAAGGAGCACCTCGAGAAAACCGACTAGAGGTATACAAAACATACTGTCATGTCCTCAACGGAGGCCACCGCCACCCTTTTCACCACCACTCCAAACCGCCGTTCATACCGTCGCTACAACTATAACGACGCTTTCCACATCACCACCATCACCACTAAGCAATGTGGACAACGGAAAGAGGAGGAGCTAATGGCAGTGTTAGTGGTGATGGAGGTGAAATGGAAGGCGTCGTTACAGTTGTAGCAACGGTATGAACGGCGATTTGGAGTGGTGGTGGAAAGGGTGACGCTGGCCTTCGTTGAGGACATGACGGTATGTTTTGTATACCTCTGGTCGGTTTTCTCGAGGTGCTCCTTAGTGTAACTTTTTTTCTCCCTTTTGGAATTGCTATTGCATTCAGGAACAGCTACTGAAAGCAAAGCTGAAGATAACGTCAAAGCTAATGTCAAGGAAGTTTCTGATAAATCACATACTAAGGTGACAAATGATGATCCAGTTGGCAAGAAGCCTTTAATCACTCCGAGCAAAAAAGAAAAATTTATTGTTGAGACAGCTCCATTCATTGAGAGTGAGACTCCTAAAGTTAGTTATGCTTCAATGGTTAGTTATAACTTCAGGGGTCGTTTGGTTCAGATGCTAGTTATACGAAGATTATAAAGTTTTTCTTAGAGTTTCTTACATCTAAAGATTTGCCTAATTCGAAATGTTTCCTATAGATGAAGTAGGGTAGGTCCTCACCGCCTACGAATGCCCCATACAATACTGTGTGAGTTGTTGCAAATGCTAGTCTCCACCTAAAAACCTCAAACCAATGGCGGCTTACTTAAGGTGTTGACGTCTAGCTCGAGTGGTGTGTCCAAAGCTACAGCTCCTTCAACCAGTGCTTCAACAAGACAATTCCAATGATGAAATCATGTGTAAATTTGCATTGTCTAAAATCAAATAGTTGAGGAAATTTTACCATGTTTGACCGTTTTCTGAATTGTGTGTTTACACGTTTACAGTCAAATCGATATACATTGGGGGATTGTCAACCAACACGACAAGAAGTGACCTCCACACCATTGTCAAACAGCTTGGACCAGTTTACAGTCGCGATGTTCAACTCAAAACGTACAAGGTGTATTTGTTTTACATTGTTGTTGGTGACTCTTATTTTATCATTTGCTCAAAACTTTTTCTTGTTTACGATAATGCATCTCAATAGAAAAATTTGTGAATGTAGGATGGATACTGTTGCAGATTTGTGCATTTTCATAATGCAATTTCTGTTCAAAATGCAGTTCATGTAGTAAGTTCTGCAAAGTCCACTTTCTTCAAAACAGTTTTGAATTTTGAGTTATTTGATCATATTTTGATTTTTGTCTACTTTGTTTTAATTTTCATTCTAGACCAATCACATTATTGTGAAGGGAAGAGAAGCCTACATATGATTCAAGAGAATTAACAAAGGTAGGTGTCTTATTATGTATATGATTGTGTCACTTTATTATGTCATAATCTCAAGTGGTAAATTAGACGAAAACTTGTGAATACCTCTGAAGGAAGAGTATTGAAACTGAAAAACCAAATAAGGGACAAAGAAAAGTGAAGATTAGGTGATGAATTTATAGTGGCGAGAGAATATTAAAGCAGTAATTCTTGGGAGGATTTTCTCCAATCCCAACTAGTATTTTATCTGTGAGACTGAAACTCTTAACACTACCATATGATTCAAGAGAATTAACAAAGGTAGGTGCCTTATTATGTATATGATTGTGTCACTTTATTATGTCATAATCTCAAGTGGTAAACTAGACGAAAACTTGTGAATACCTCTGAAGGAAGAGTATTGAAACTGAAAAACCAAATAAGGGACAAAGAAAGTGAAGATTAGGTGATGAATTTATAGTGGCGAGAGAAAAATATTAAGGTAGTAATTCTTGGGAAGATTTTCTCCAATCCCAACTAGTATTTTATCTGTGAGACTGAAACTCTTAACACTACCAAATCATTAAATATATTCCTTATATGTATATTGTAATTTTTTAATACTTCTTATAGACATTAGTTAACCATTGAAAAGCTTTTAATGAGATTAAAATATGAGGCAGACGCTTGGACATGAATTAATTGATATTTAAAGGAAAAAAGTAGTATTTGAAGTTCCTTTTATCGAAAACCCTAAGTTGCCACTAATGGAACTAATAAACTATATATTATAAATAATTGTCTAAGATTTTTATTAGCTGATAATATACAAAAATAATTATGTTAGAATTATTGTTTTTATGCATATTAGGGAATGAAGTTTCTTTAAGACACAAAATATTTTCATTGTATGATTTTCTTATACAGTCAAACCTCGTAATAACAGAGTCATTTGTCCGGATTAATTAATTTTAGCTTCTATAGCTAATTGTTGTTATGAAGAACATATAATATAATATAACATAACATGAAATTCGTTTCCACGGAGAACTGGCTATTATAGTGATATGTTTAATGTAGAATAGTAGCTATAAAAAGTTCTAATTGTATATGATAATTTTTTTTAAAAAAAAAAATACTCAATTTGTTGAAACCCTAATCATGATTTATGCACAATTTTGAATAGTCTTTCCCCTTCTACCATCTTAATTTTTTCTGTTTGTTTAATATTCAATATCTTTTTAATTTTATCAATTACCAATTTTACTATTGAAAAATTATTATTTTTCAGATGTCGAATTTCTTTATATATGCTTTAATATCAAGGATCGACAAAATTGAGTCTTCGACAAGCTTAGACGAATCAAATAATTCTGAAATTCATGAAAAGAATTTAAAAAATAAATAAATAAACATGTAACTAACCTCTTCTGAGAATTTCGCGTGATCCAATTATACTTAAATTGATGATCATTTCATGCATTTGGAAATACTTAAACCAGTCGTAGAAAAGAAGAACTTCAATTGAATCTACAAAAATCAAGTAAGATAGATCATTCAATCGATTTTCTCGCCACTTCCGAGAAATGATTATGTATTAGGAGATCACATCTGAATCTTCGCTTAGTCGGCAGCGTTCATCAAACATGCAAATTTAGAAGGATGACTTCTACAAAGCACCATAGATTATTCAAATGATCTCTCGTTATCGGAGAATCAACTTTTTCGGTGTATCCGAGGAATGAAATTGTATCATGAGACAGTATCTAAGTCTTCGCCTAGTCGCAAGCGCTCATTGGGCGGTCTGAGTTGGCCAAAACATATGAATAAAAGTTAAAAGGAAAATACATATTATATATGATTCTTAAAGTAAAGGAAAAGAAAAAAAAAGTAAGAAATAATAGATTTTCACTAAGGTTCGGCCCAATGTTTTGCTGCTCTTAAAAAGAGTATAAAGTGGAGTCATACTGTTAGCTGTACTTTTCGAATCAACTTGGTATTTTGCATTTTATGAAGATATGGTGACGTCATTGTTAAATACTTAGTTAAAAAAAATTATATTTATCATTCAAATATTGACACGCACATTAAAAACAAAATAGTAATTAATAAATATATTTAGCGAAATTATTGTTCACTTGTCCTTCAATGGCTAGTTAATTATTATTCAGCTCCTTGATGTGGAACAGTAATTTGGTGAAATTAAAAAAAAAAATTAATAGCTTTTTATTTTTTAAAATGACAAATATTTTGGACTAAACCTTCTGACTAAAGTGACAAATTTAAAGGACCATAAGGGAAATCTAAGGTGTATTACCTCGATCCATATTATTTGTGTGTTAAAGTTAAGCTTTAAAAAAAATATTTAACCGTCTTAATTGTAAGGATTAAGACTTAATCAACACTCTGTTAGTAGGAACAATAAGGGTACATTTTAAAAAATAACAAATGACTTCGTCTTAATGCGTCAAATATTTTATCTCACCATTTGTACTAAAATGATAGGATTAGCTATCCCATATAGAAGGTGGGATAGCAAATCCGATGTAATATCCCAACAATCAAACCACCCCTTATAGTCTATTTAGCAAAGAATGTTATCTTTTATATTTAGTACAGTAATTGTTTAATTCCAATATCCTGCATAGCATATTTAAGACTATAAAATTCAAGGACATTTTGTTACATTAACATATTTTTATTTTAAGAGCATAAGATTTAAAAATCTCTTTTACTTATTTAAATTCGTGTTCGATCAAATTAAAACACATAAATTGAAACGCCAAAATAATTACAATTAGGTTGTACAAATATATATGTTACGCAGAACATAGTTATAAATAACACATGTCAATAACAAATGTTTTGTGCTCATTAACAACAAGCATGGAGAACGACACATGTAGTTTTGATTTTTCTGAGGTCAAAAGTGAATAATAATGTGCTGGCATTGCATTGGACCAATTTGAAATAATAAATGTAATTTGTCTAAATAAAAGGTTATTAATGAAACCAATTAGATCGATTGACTTTTTTTGAAAATAAAAACTAAAAATCAAAGCTGTTAGTTTACCCCTTGAGATTATGACCATAAATATGAAATCAGATTGATTGGAAGTTGAAATTTTGTTTGGACATGCAATATGAATCTCAAAAGTTGGACTTTTTCTTAGGTGCAATTACATATGAAAAGCTTGTTAACGCTCAAATTTTCTTATACAGTTTGTTTCATGAAATTTATTAATATTTTAATTCGCATACAAATTAAAAGATACTCCTCTCCTTACTATTTTAGACATTAGAATAATAGAAATTACTAATTACTATTAAGAATAAGTTGATAACATGAAAAATGAAGTGACCGACTTACAAAAATCGATTAATTTTTTATTTGATTAATTTGAAGTGTACAAATATTATTTTGCCTCTATATGTAAATTCAACTACACAAATATACAGTAATTTACTATATAAGTATATATTGTTATTATTATTTCTAAAATTTTGGTAACTTTGTGAGAATTTAATGAGCATATTATTTAAATTTTAAGTTTGGGAAAAGACAATTTAAATTCTTTGACAAATACATAGGGAAGAAACAGTTGGGAGGGTTGGGAACGTGAGGGAATTAACTTGGGCAAGAAGAGTGTGGTGATGGAGGATGACATAAGAAGAGGACATTTTAGTCCAAGCATTCAAAAATATATATAGCAGCTACAGGAAGATTCGCTTAGGCCCAACCATATTGCTTCATTTTAACTGAAATGACCGACATGCCCCCCAAAAGCCAAACATGCATGTTGATGTGTCGTGTGCTTATTCCCATTTAGGCTTAAGTCATCGATAAACCCTTGAATTTGTCCAAAAATTTCACTTGAACACTCCAACTGAGCCCAGTACCATCTAAACACTTAACTTCTACCTAAAATGTGTCATTTAGACACCTCTAGCTTAAACCAAAAGTAAGAAACAATGCGTGTAGTTCACGCTCGCTGATGTGGTAAAAAAAAGTCAATATAAAAGAGACACGTGGCCTTTAATTCCACATAATCAAATATAAAAATAAATACAAAACTCTATGTTTTTTCAACATTAATAAAAAACAAAAAGAAAAAGGGAACTATCTCTCTCTTCTCAGTCATGCTCCCAATATCCATACTCTTCTCTTCACACTTTCATCCACCATTGATGACCCAGGTTCCCAATTTGTTCTTCCTTTTCAATCCTCTATCTTTACTGATATATATGTATATATATTCACTAACATTCACTTTTTAATCTCTTTCATGTCTATCCGAAAATCCCTCTCCTTTCCCCCTTTTAATTCATTAGAAATTTCATTGTTTTTCTTCAATCATGATGTCTGGTGGCAAATGATACTAACATAATTCAAGAATTTACGGTTCTTCTTAGTCCTCTTTCAGTGAAGGTTGTGGCAATGGAGTGTCGGGGGGGGGGGGGGGGGGTGTATGGTGTATGACTTCGTGTTTTAGGGGTTTTATCTTTGAAAAAATATTAATAAAGTTATTTTTGGGTCAAAATTGGTATTGATGTATACTGATAACGGGGCGGTATGATTTTTTACTGGTGACGTTTAATTGTGATTATGTGGGTGTAAGGTGTGAATGGAGGAATCAAGAAGTGAAATATTGGTGGCTTCAAAATTTTTGAAGAGCAAAAATATTATGGAGATGGGCGGGTTCGGTTCTGGTGGAAAATCATGACGGGTTTGGTGATAAAGGCAGTTGTTGTGGCGGTGGAGGTTGACACAAAAGTGGTGGCGGCAGTCAAGGACAGTGGGTGGAGAGAAGATGGGCCAAAAGAGAAATAGTGAAATTATGTTTCTTTTTAATTGTTTTTTCTTCCATTGACACTTGTCATTGGGACCCATGTAGCAACAATATTAATGCAGTTCACGCTCTCTTAAGCAGTGTGCAACACCAGCTGGCACTAGGCCTGTGCACGAATCGGTTCGGTTCGGTTTTGGCCATCATCGAGTTGAAATTTCGACTTTCTAAAATTCTCAACCAAACTCGATCCATTCTAGGTTCAATTTGATTCGTTTTTATTGTTTCGGTTCGGTTACACAAATCGATTTGTTCGGTTTATTCGAAATTTAAACAAGCAACTATTTCATTTCAATTTTAGAGTAAATATAACAAAAAATAATGAGATCCTAAACTTGCAGCCTTATAACCAAGACATTAACCAAGAAAAAATCATAAACTTGCAAGCATAATAGCATATAAATAGCAAAACAAGAGCTTGACAACTTGTGCAAGCATACAAATCTGTCAACACCACGTTACATATACCAAATTAGTCATATTAGTCACTAGTGGCATATATATTCGGTTTGTTCGGATCGGTTCGGTTGATAATTGAAGTAAACCGTATCCGAACCGTTAAACCGTAATATTTTACAATTGCATTTGTAAATCGAAATCGAATTGTATTATCCAAATTAAATTATCCGAATTGTTTCGAATCGGTTCGAAAATTCGGATTGAACCGATTTGTGCACAGGCCTAGCTTGCACGAGGGGTTCAAATGACACATTTTATCTTATGTTCGAGGGTCCAGATAGTCGACGTTTCAGTTAAGGGGTCTAAATGAAAAATCAGGACAAGTTCAGGGGTCCATCTATGACTTTGGCCTTCCCATTTATAAGATAGAAGAAATATCTTAAAAGTTAAAAATGGATGAAAAAAAGCTCGTTATGGATATTGGATGTAAGAAAATAAATTAATGTTATATTGTGTTTACCTGATATTTCATGGGATATTATCACGAACCAATTTCACTAAGTCGTGCAAGCACCTACCTTTCCCACCTCGGTAGGTGAACGCTTAACTCAACTTTCACAAATAATAGAAAATAGTGGAAGAATAGTGGAAGAAAGTAAAACAACATAAGTCTCACAATACAATATAAATAAGTGCGGAAGTAAATGAAATTCACTTCAGTAACTGGTCTGGTCATACAAGAGCATCTAAACTAAATACTACAAGTCTGAATAATAATACAAAAATAGTCTCAAAATCATGTCTCAGAATGAAAAGCAAGACATAATAATAGGAAGAGTCTTGGGGCAGCGAACGTCTAAATGCTCACCCTAAAGAGACTCGAATCAGCAATCCTCAAATATCAGCCACGAGGGGTAGAAGTGGATCCAACCTAGTACTCTGCATTCATAAAAGATTGCAGCAAGTACAGGTCAGTACAAACAACAAGTACTGGTAGGTATCATAGGCTAACTAAGACTAGCTAACGTATATAAAGACAACAAAGGTACAAGTCAACACATAAAACAACAAGGTACAAGTCAACACGAATCCATATCCACGGTACAAGACATCACCTATGTTATAGCATCTAAATCCAATTGTGTCAAGTCTCAGTATAACCAATCCGAACCAGTACATCACAATCATAGCACAACAAGTCGTCACCTATGTCATAGCATCCAAAACCAACTGTGCCAAGTCTCAGTACAACCAATCTGAACTAGTACATCACAATCATATCATAATAATATCACAGGAAACCAAAAGGTACAATGCAATGCAATAATGTATGTATGATGAATGCGATGCATATGCACCGTACATATGTACTCCAACCGATAGAACATCACATCTTGGCAGCACAACCCATGAGGGACCCGCGAAGTCCATGTATCGCTCGTCCTGGCAACAACCTCGGCGACAAGCACTCTCTCAATCCCGGCAAGAGACCTCGAGCATCGAGCACTCATTCGTTCCTGGCAAGAGACCTCGAGCAACGTACACTCATTCCGCTCCGGTAAATGACCTTGGATCACTGACTTTTATCTCTCTTTTACGCTCTCCGGCAAAGACCTTGGAGGCTACACTCTCTCACTTATCATCATCAGTGCCATAACAATGCAATATCAATGTATCATGGAAATGCGTATGAATACGATGCAATGTAATATCAACAACCAATTCAATCCCAAATAGTACCACACATGGCACACAAGTAATATCAATAATAAGGCTACACAATAAGCCACAGTGGAATCACAATTCTCATCTCAATATCAATCAAGTAAAGTACCGCAATATCATAGCCATGATATATCACTAATCACCAATATCCGATGTCTCAACGTGGCAATGAGCCAATAAGTAAATAGAACAGGATAAGTCAAAAACGCAACGGGTGGCTAGCCCCTAAATCACACAACAAGGCCCAACCTAAGACAATAACCAACCCAACTTCATACTCGAAGGTTTACATGCATTCTCCGATAATATCATTTAAACATAAGCTTCGCTAATCGAAGTCTCACTATAAGGTAAACCGTAACCTACTGGGAAGGCCGAACAGCAAGCTCGAAGTGTCAATCGTGCCCTTTGCCCTTTTGTTGCGCCTCACAGTAATGAAAGTCTTGTCATACCCGAATATGGAATTAGAATCATGAAGAAGGCACCCAAATAACCAAACTCCTATTTAACCCCCAAATCTTAACCCAAGAAATGGGATTTATGAACTAACAAGATGAAATTAGGAATTTATAAGTCTCAACAATTAGCACTCTAGGTGATCAATTCCTATCAACAATTAGCTAATTTAACTCATAGATTAGAGAAATTTGGATTCTAGAACAAACTCTCAAATTTGGGTATAAACCCTAAGCTTAAACCCATAAATTTATCACTTACAATGGAAGATATAATCTTATCAACAATGATTTCATCCAATCCTATGGTTACATTAGCCAACTTCATCATCAATTTGTACTTAGGAATTCTACAACCAATTTTAAGAAATTATCATAAAACTCATCTTCCCTCTTTAATTCATCAACAAGTAATGGGTGATTCAATTCTATTAATCATTATCTCAACAACTTTCATCCCTAAAGAGCTAAACCCACAATGATTCACACTTTGGAAGACTAAAACCCATTTAGAGAAGAAACCATAAAAACCCCATTTTATCTTTCAATTTCTAAAGATTTCCTACCATGGATTCTTACTTAGGGAAGGTAAATGAAAGAGATTAAGATTAGGGAACTTATCCTTATGAGAAATCTGACAAAACCCTCCTCAAATCGCCTCCAAGATGCTAAGGAAATGCAATTCAGGAATAGGAGGAAGAAGGTTTTTCATAAGGAATTTAAATAAAAATCTAGTCCGTCGGCCGCTTCCCCGTTCAGGCCACCATTTTCGTGCACTGCTTCCGTGCCAAAGCGGTCACTAAAAATAATCTAAAATCGACCCCCGGAGCCATCCTGGAACCTCTCGGACACAAACCAAATACGCAGATATACATAAAAACGCGCTACGAACGCACTAGTGGCCTCAGAATTCTCAACGGAGGTCTCGTTGACCAAGTCAACTCCCAAAACCCTAAATTCAACTTCCTAACCCAACTCCCAAAAGGCACCCGATCACATTGGGAACCGAACCGAATATACACCTAAGTTCTAAATGACCATCCGGACCTCTCGAAATCGACAGATTCACGAAAAAGGTCAGTTTACCCAAAAGTTAACTTTGAGTCAACTACTTTTCGCTTTAAGCCAAAAAAAATCTAAATCGCACCCCAAATCATGTCTAATGACATCGAGAAGGGTGCCAACTGTCCCCGCGGGTCAAATATGAGCTACTAAATCTCGAGAAAAGGTCAACAGGTCAAAATAGTCGTAACGACTAAACGGGTCGTTCCAATGCTCTCTCGTGGATTAGAAAGAAAATGACTAACAATACCAACAGCATGAGCAACATCTGGTCTTGTACAAATCAGCGCATACATCAGACTGCCAACGGCTAAAGCATAAGGAACTTTCTTCATACCTTCCTTCTCATCATCACTAGAAGGACACTGCTTCATGCTCAATTTGAAGTGTATAGCTAAAGGTATACGGATAACCTTAGCTTTATCCATGTTGAACCTACGAAGTACTTTCTGAATGTACTTCTCCTGTGATAACCACAACTTCTTGGCCTTTCTGTCTCAAAAAATATGCATGCCAAGAATCTGTCTTGCTGGTCCCAAGTCTTTCATAGCAAAAGACTTATTCAACTCTTGCTTCAACTTCTAAATACTGTAAGCATTCTTACCAACAACAAGCATGTCATCAACATAAAGCAATAGAATGATAAAGTCACCATCAGAGAATTTTCGCACAAAAACACAATGATCTAAAGAAGTCTTCTTGAAGCCCTGTTGACTCATAAAATAACCAAACTTTCTGTACCACTGTCTGGGAGCTTGTTTCAAAACATACAAGATTTTTTTCAATTTGCAAACATAATTCTCTTTACCCTTGACTTCAAAACCTTCTGCCTGCTCTATATAAATTTCTTCATCTAGGTCACCATGGAGAAAAGCAGTTTTAACATCCATTTGTTCAACCTCTAAATTTAGACTTTGCAGCCAAGCCCAGAACAACCCGAATGGATGACATTTTCACAACTGGAGAAAAGATTTCATCAAAATCAACTCCTTTTTTTCTGATTAAAGCCCTTGACAAATAATCTAGCCTTGTACCGTGGAACTGGGTTACCATCTTGATGTTTCATTCTGAAAACCCACCTGTTTTTCAAAGCTTTTCTGTCTCTAAGAAACTTAACGAGATCAAATATATGGTTATCATGCAAGGATTTAATCTCATCTTGCATAGCCTCAAATCACCTTTCTTTTTCTTCACTATCCATGGCCTCATCAAAACTTTCAGGTTCTCCCCCATCAGTCAAGAGTACGAACTCATTGGGAGAATAGAACTCATTGGGAGAATAATGAGATGAAGGTATTTTCTCTCTAGTAGATCTTCTTAGAGAAGTCTCTGGAGCATCAATAGTAGCTGGTTGCTGACCAACCACATCATCTTCTACTAGAGTATCAACAACATCATAATGGTCATTCTGAATATGATCATTATCTTCATTATCAACTTGAGCTTCATCATTTTGAATATTTTCTTCAAGTGCTATAATTACAGGAATTGGATCAACATCAACTAAGCTCTCACTGCTCTGAGAACCAACCTTCCCAGCTTTGTCAAAATCTTCAATTGTTTAGTCTTCAAAGAACACAACAGTATGACTTCTAACAAGTTTCTTCTCAACTAGATCCTAGAAACGATAGACAAATTCTTCATGACCATAACCAATGAAGATACATTGCCTAGTTTTAACTTCCAGCTTTGACCTCTCATCCTTAGGAACATGCATAAAAGCCTTACACCTGAAGACTCTCAGATGAGTATAAGAGACATCTTTACCAAACCAAACTCTGTCAGGGACATCACCATCCAAAGCAACAGTAAGAGATAAATTGATAACATAAGCAGCAGTATTGAGTGCTTGTTCCCAAAATGAATCTAGCAACTTAGCACCTGAAAGCAAATATGTAGCCCTCTCGACTAAAGTTCTGTTCATCCTCTCTGCTAAACCATTTAACTGAGGAGTCTTTGGAGGAATTTTCTGATGCTGAATACCCTGCTGTCTACAATAATTATCAAAAGGAGTAATGTATTCACCACCATTGTCTAAGCGGATGCATTTTAGTTTCTTTCCTGTCTGTCTCTCAACCAAGGCCTGAAAAGTCTTGAACACATCAAGTACTTGATCCTTGGACTTCAAAGGAAATACCCAGAGTTTGCGAGAATGATCATCAATAAAAGTCACAAAGTAAAGTGCATCACTACGAGATCTTACTTTAAAAGGACCACATAGATCAGAATGTACCAACTCCAGCAAATCAAGCTTTCTTGAAGGCTAATGACTCTGAAAAGGAACTTTTTTCTGTTTCCCAGCTAAGCAATGAACACATCTCTTTAACTTTGCTTGTTTCACTCCAGAAAGCAAATTCTTCTTAACCAAATTATCAATCCCCTTCTCGCTCATATGACTCAGCCTTCTATGCCATAACTCTAATGAAGTATCATTCTTCACCAAATTTACTGAGTCACCACAAATGGAGCCCTGAAATAAGTACAAGTCAGATATCTTGTTACCTCGAGCCACAACTATTGAACCTCTAATAAGCTTCCACTGGCCACCACTAACGGTTTGATCATAACCCTCATCATCAAGCTTTCCTCCAGAAATTAAATTTAGACGGACATCTGGAGCATACTTGACATTGTTAAGAACCAACCTTGAACCATTCTTACTTTTCAAGCAAACTGTGCCGATGCCAAATACCTCAACCTCACTATCATTGCTTATTTGTAACATTCCACAATTACCTAGAGTATAAGAAGAAAATAATTCCTTCTTTGGCGTGACATGAGAAGTGGCATCTGAATCCACAAACCAAGTAGACTCATCACAAACAAAATTGATATCATTTTTACCACAAGCAACAAGAAGATCATTTTCAGCAACAACAACAACACGATTTTCATTATCGCTTTCTTTCTTTTGCTTTTTTTGGTCTCTCTTAAAATTGTAGCAATGTTTCTTGATGTGCCCTTTCAAGTGACAACAGTCACATGTAAGATTCTTGTACCTGGAGGATATTGACTTGCTCCTACTTTTGCCTCTTCCATTTTGACCTCTAATATTTCTTCTCGCCCTGTCTTCAGTAACTAAAACATCGGAGTGTAAAGTTGAAGAAGACAAAGCTTGAGATCTTCTTCTCATCTCTTCATTCAAAACACCACTCTTAGCATATTCCATAGTTACACCATCATTGGGAGCAGAATTAGTCAAAGAAACTCGAAGATTTTCTCAAGAGTCTGGCAGAGTATTAAGAAGCCAAAGTCCCTGTATTTCTTCATCAAACTTGACACCCATTCCAGACAGCTGATCAAGGACACCCTGAAAATCATTTTAATAATCAGAAATAGGACAACCCTCTTTATACCTAATATTCATCAATTGTTTCATTAGGAACAACTTACTATTACCAGTCATCGAAGCATAATGTGTCTCGAGCTTTTCCCACAAGATTTTAGCATTTGTCTCATTCACAATCTGATTTCGAACATTATCTTCAACTCATTGCCTAATATAGCCACAAACCTGTAAGTGCTCAAATTCCCAATCCTCATCTTCAATAGACTCAATTTTCTTAGAAACAAACACAGGTAAATGCAATTTCTTGACAAATAGAAGATCTTTCATCTTGCTTTTCCAAATATGGTAATTACTGCCATTTAAATAAATCATCTTGCTCATATTTTCCTCCATCATTCAAATAGACGATCAATACAACCAAATATAACCACAAGTTCTGATAGCACTTTGTTGGAAAGAAACAAGCAATAATCAATTTGCACGACGAGGTAACAACGGAAGAAATACCCAAGTCAAAATTTCTCACACTATTTGAACCAAGAGAAGACAATAAACACTAGCACAAGTGCAAATCCGGACAACAACTATACCAACAAAAAAATAGCAAAGCAAGAAAAGTAAATCAATTGCAAGAGACACCAAATTTACGTGGTAAAACCCTTTCAAGGTGGAGAGGAAACATCCACGGGATCTCCGGCCCACAAAAGCTCCACTATAATCAACAAGAGTTACAACGATATTCTCCAAATGGCTACAACATCAACACCAAGCACGGAGTGACAATACATAAAAGATAGCACCAAAACTAGTGAAGAAATGAGAGAAATCACCCCAAAAATGAGCTACTGTTCGTACTCAAAAACTGGAGTTAAAGACTACAACATCTGATCTCCACCATTGAAATCGAAGAACCAGATGTTGAGAACTCTCAGTTTAAATTTGAGAACGATCCAACGGTTAACGAATTGGGAAACGTAATTTGAAGAGGACTGCTGTAGCAGAAAATTTTTGGCAAAAATCTGCGTTTCTCTCTCAATTTTTCTCTCTATATGGCTGCTATGAATTCACTCTTGTGCTATGAAAATAAAACCTAAGTTGATCCTATATATAGAGAATTGTAGGACAAAAATGGCCTGATCCAAATTGGATTAGATTTTATTAATCCAATTCCACATAAGAAGGAAAAACTCAACAACATACAAGTCTCTTCAAAAATCATCTTAGTCAATCTGAACATGATGTTGTAATTAGATAAATGAGTATCCTGCCAAAGCTTACTTTTTTTTTTTGGCCCCCTTTTATATCCTAAGTATATTTTTATTGTGCGAAATTAAACCGGGTGTTACTCAATATAGAATAACAATGTGTATGATTTTGGAGATCTTTTTCTATACCCTGAGAAAATGCAAAGTATAATGTTATGCAAGGAACTCAGTTTTCTGCTTGGGCACCCAAGGGTGTGACCTAGTGGTCAAGAATCATGAGGTCTTAGGTTTAAATCCCACCAGAGACAAAAACACTAGGTGAACCTTTGTGGACGGAGTTACCTAGTACTTATTGCTGGTGGAGGTGGAGGTGGCAAGTATTCCTTGGAATTGGTCAAGGTGCATACAAGTTGACCCAGACACCACAGTTATTAAAAAAAACAAGTTTTCTGCTTTGTGTTAGTTTTTGTAGTTTAACATTTTTAATATGTCTTGTATACACTATATGTGTCAAGAGATTCAGCAATTCATAACAGCATAAACCCTGGTAATCAAATATTGTAGCAAGTATGTGCAATGGTGTTTTGCTAAACCTTTTTTATGTACTGAGAAAATACAAAGCATAAAGTTTTCTCCTTTCTTTTAGTTTTGCATAATAATGTTTTGAATATTTCTGGTAGTCACTGAATCTGTCAGGATATTCACGGAATTCATAAGAGTATTAATTGTTTCATTTTTCACAGTAAGGATGTTTGGCGTGGACAAACATCTTGTGTCCTTATAACATATGCCTTTAACGTATGCGTTCATTAATCTAATCGAATTTGTTATTTTAATCCCTTCGTTTTTCACACCTCAGAAAAATTGAACTTCTTTTGATTCTTTAAATTTCACAGATCCTAGGAAATGGCATGGATACACAAGATACATCACCCTCTGTCCTCCTCTTTTTTGACCAATGGAGATTTTTATTTAACGCCGGAGAAGTAAGTGTTTTTCAAGTTTCCACCCCTAAATAACACTAGGGGGTCGTTTGGTTCGTGCGCTAGTTATGCAATAATGATATTTGCATGGACTATTATATGGTGAATTGATTTGGTTGAATAATAATGCGCGAATCATATTCAAAGACTGAGATAACCAAGTCAAGAATTAGCTTAATCCTGTTATTGCTAATACACATATTCTTATTGCGCATCCTTTATCCTTTAAAATAATGCATAAATTCCCCATATCAGTTATGTAGGTATTAGTTATATGGAGTTTTATTACGGAAACCAAATGTTATATTAGTAATGCGGAATTTTATATCGGAAACCAAACAGTGCATTGTATTAACTATGTTGTGCTTAACTATGATTTTTTTCTATTACAACAAAATGGCCGGAGTTCACAAATACTCCCTCCGTCCTTATCAAAAAAAAAAAAAAAAAAGTGAGCCCCAAGTGTGTGTTGCATGTGGTTCTCTTATTGTTCCAACGGACACTATAAGGGTAGTATAGCTCTGTTGTGATTCCGCTTTCCTAATTTGGAAATACATTTCATACCTATTTGGTACTGAAGCCATACATCTTGTGAGGAGATTGGTGGAACGATATAGGAAAGTAAGAGGACATGCTTACATTGTTCATTGACCTAGAAAAGACTTATGACAAGTCCCAAGTGAGGTTCTATGGAGATGCTTGGAGGCTAGAGGTTTACACGTGGCATACACTAGAGCGATTAAGGACATGTATGATGGAGCCAAAACCCGGATCATGACGGTGGAAGGAGATACAGAGCACTTTCCAGTTGTGATGGGGTTGCACCAGGGATCACCCCTTAGTTCGTTCCTATTTACCTTGGTGATAAATGAATTGACGTGTCGCATTTAAGGTGAGGTAACATAGTGTATGTTATTTGTAGATGATATAGTATTGATAGACGAGACTCGTGGCGGAGTTAATGCTAAGCTGGAGGTTTAGAGACAGACCCTAGAGTCGAAAGGGTTCAAGCTGAGCAGAACCAAAATCAAGTACTTAGAGTGCAAGCTTAGTGATGTAACGTAGGAGGTGGACGTAAAAGTGAAACTTGATACACATATCATCCCTAAGAGAGGAAGTTTTAAGTATTTGGGGTCTTTAATCCAAGGTAATGGGGAGATCGACAATGATGTCGCACATCACATTGATGCGGGGTAGATAAACTGAAGGTTTGTCTCTGGAGTCTTGTGTGATAAGAAGGTTCCACTAAAACTTAAAGGTAAGTTCTATAAAGTGGTAGTTATGCTGACTATATTATATGGGACAGAGTGTTGGCCAGTTAAGAACTCTCATGTTTAGAGGGTGAGAATTGCATAAATGAGAATGTTGCAGTGGATGTGTGGACATACCACGAGAGATAAGATAAGAAATGAAGATATCCAGGACAAGGTGGGAGTGGCCTCTGTGGCGGACAAGATGAGGAAAGCGAGATGGTTCAAGCATGTAAAGATGAGATGTGTGGATACCGTAATGAGAAGGGGTAGGTTAGGCTAAAGAAGTATAGGGGAGAGGTGATTAGACAGGACATACCGCAGCTTCAGCTTACCGAGGACATGACCTTAGACAGGAGACTATGGAGGTCGCGGATTAGGATAGAAGGTTCGAAGATAGTTTAGTTGTCTCGCTCTCCCGTGGGATAGGCTTTGTGGGTAGATTGTATTAGCATTATTCTCATAGTTTATCGTCCTTAGATTTATGCTACTACCTGTTGTTTCTTGTGCTTCGGTTATTGCTTTAGTTTGCTCTTAATGTTATGTTACGCTTTCTCTATTATTTGCTACTCCCTCCATCCCAATTTAAGTGTCTTACTTTTCTTTTTGGTTTGTCCCAAAAAGAGTGTCTCTTTCTATATTTAGTAAGTTAACAATTCGAATTTAAATGGATATAAATGGTCAGTCAAGATTCGTATACTTGACCCCAACTTGTTTGTGATTGAGGCGTTGTTGTTGTTTTATTGCTGTTTGTAAATGGTATTTGAAAATTTGATACCACTTACAGTATTAGTTTGTAGGTCAATGTTTGGGGCCCTCCGGATCTCTATCTGTTGGTCGATGCAATGAAATCATTCATCCCAAATGCTGCCATGGGTCATATACATAGTATTCTCCATATGGATGGATCAGATGAAGTTGTTAATGCTACTTCAAGGAAGTTTGATCGTCTTTTTGCTCCCATTAATGATAGAGTTATCAAAATATCTGTTGTTCTCTTGCCACCACGTTGCTCGAAAGTGTGTGGCTCAATGAATGAAGGATCCTCCGAGCCAAATGCTCCACTAGTTGATCGTAATCATTTAGCAGAAGACCTTCAAGCACAATGGATGATACTCATAGCTGAAGTTGCATTAAATCCTGGTGAGCTTTCGGTGGTTTATATTTGTGAGTTGCCGGAGATCGAAGGGAAGTTCCATCCAGATAAGGCCGGTGCTCTCGGGCTGGAACCTGGGCCAAAATATCGTCAATTGAAAAGTGGGAATCCAGTGGAGTCAGATCACCAAAACATCATAGTAAGTCAGAAAGATTCTTTTCAAAGTTTACCTTGGAACTGATAGTCTATCTCACTAAGTTCTCGATGCTTTGCTTGCATTGTGTCACCGTGCAGGTTCACCCTTGTGATGTTATGAAGCCTTCCATTCCCGGTCCTATTGTGCTCCTTGTTGACTGTCCAACAGTGTCTCATCTGAAAGAGTTATCATCCTTACAGTCTTACTCCATATCACTCGAATTCATCAGAACAACCCGTTGAAATGTGCAAAAAAGTAAATTGTTTGATACATCTTAGCCAGCATCAGTAACAAATACAACTGCGTATGAGCAGTGGATGACCAGATTTGGTGAAGCCCAGCACATAATGGCAAGACATGAACCGTAAGTACCTTATAATGCTTCTCTTCTTTTTAACTGCATATCTTGCTTTCTCTTCTAATTTATGTTTCCAGTTTATAGAGTTATATATGTTTATTATTCTTGTGGGTCATCTGTAGGAAGAATATTGAGATTCCAATTCTGAATTCCAGTTCGAGAATTGCTGCAAGACTTAACTACTTGAGCCCTCAATTCTTTCCTGGTCCAGGTTTTTGGTCTCTTCAGTAATTGAAGAGCTTACCATCAGTCTCAAAGTTCCCGAGGGAGGTATACCTAACTGAAATTCTGTTTGGATGAGCAATATACTTTACCCCTGATAATGACTTGACCATGGGTTTGTTGGCCTAATCAACAGCTATTTTAATTTTGTTCTTTTCAGTTGTTTCTTTCAACTTCATGTCAGATCATTTATGCGGAGGACCTCCTCAAGGTGAGAGAATCGATTTAGTTTGGTTGAAATGGTTTTGACCTGAAATTAGAACCTGCAATAATTGCTGCTTCTATGTCAGTGAAAAAAAAAAAAAAAAAACTTGCCTATCAAAAGAAAAAAGGAGTTAAGAAAGTACATACCAATTTTAACTTGAGCTGCTTTGGAATGTACATATACAGATATATTTTCCATAAAATCCACTGTCATCTATCTTATGCAAGTTATTCACTTTGATGCTTGGTTTTCTTATAATGAACTTTGTTTTCTGGAACAGCTCCATCTTCTTCCATACAAGGATCATGGATTAGACAATTCTGGTGTTCCTGCTACTATATGTCGGACAGAAATCTTAAATGAGTTAACTTCGGAAATTCCAGAAATTATAAGTGCCTCTGAACATATTACCTAGCTATGGCATGGGAACAATTGAAGAGCCATTGTTGCATGAAACTGGATTACCTTGTTGTCTGAAAGGTATATCAAGAGAGGATATCGAGATTGTTCTTCTCGGAACTGGTTCATCGCAGCCTTCTAAATACCGAAATGTTAGTTCTATATTTATTAATCTTTTCTGAAAGGGAAGTATTCTGTTAGATTGTGGTGAAGGAACACTGGGACAACTAAAAAGAAGGTGAAGTGGGAGTTCATTAATATAAGAGCCTATCATAAGCATATAGTATTTTGCCTAAACTGATATAATGTGCTCTTTTCAAAACAGAGTTGGTGTTGAAGGTGCTGATGAAGCTGTGAAGGGTTTAAGATGTATCTGGATTTCACATGTTCATGCAGATCATCATGCGGGTCTTGCAAGAATTCTTGCTTGGAGACGTGATTTGCTCGGTGAAACTCCCCATGAACGTTTAGTTGTCGTAGGTACTCAGCAACTTGAGAAATTTCTTACCAATTGCTCGAGGAACTAGATATGCAGCTCCTTGATTGTAGGGATACCGCAAAAGCTTCGTGGGAGGCTTTCGAGTCAAATGAAGACAATGATGCTAATGGGACTGCGAGCAGGCTAAAAAACATGCTTAGAGAAGTAGGATTGAGGGCATTAAATAGTGTTCCCGTTATTCATTGTCCACAAGCTTATGGGATCGTCCTAATGTCTGCGGATAGGACTAATGTTTTGGGAAGAAAATACCAGGTTGGAAATTTGTTTACTCTGGTGACATTAGGCCTTGTCCAAAACTGGTTGAAGCCTCTCGTGGAGCAACGGTTCTCATACATGAAGCATGTTTCTAAAATTCATTGAAATATCTTTCGCTGAGTCCTGTTCTTCTATCCCAAATCAATCGTCCATTTTGATATTTATTGTGTGTCATTTAGCCACAGGCTACCTTTGAAGATGGCATGGTGGAAGAGGCTATAGCAAAACATCATAGCACAATGCAAGAAGCTGTTGAGGCAGGGGATGCTGCTGGAGCATTTCGCGTCATCCTCACTCACTTCAGCCAAAGGTGCCCTAAATTTCCAGTATTTGATGAAACATATATGCACAAAGCATGCATTGCTTTTGATCTGATGAGTGTTAGCTGATCTGCCCATGCTTCCAAGTGTTCTTCCATATATTAAGCTCCTATTTCCTGATGAAATGGCTGTCAATGAAGCTGATGATGTCAATGCTGCTACAGAAGCTTATTAAATGACACTATTTATGGAACCCCTTTTTCAAGCATTTATATGAGCGCCCTCATAGACTTGTAAATTTTTCTAGTATAATTTAATTAACTTCCTTTGTTGGTTATGGTACTCAAAATTCTGTTCATTTATGAAGTTAACGAAACTTGTGTTTAATTCTTTTGTTTTTTAGAGAGGTAGAATGACATAAGCAACACCCTTTGATAGCTGGATAGTGATTCTTTAATCTTGTACAATTATCTCGTACATAAGCAACACCCCTTGATCTAAACACTTCAATCAGACATTTTAATATCTTAAAAATACTTTAGTTAGATATTGATGATCAAAATGAAAAGCGAGTACGACTAAATACCAATCAAACTCAAAATTGCTTTCTCAAAAGCTAAATTTAGCAGGATCTGTGTTACAAACGTACAGCTGCTTCCACTGGTGCTGTTGGAACTTCCCAATATTCCATGTTGATTTAGAGAAGGAAAGAATGCAAAGCACTGCAGAAATAAAACAGATATGAACGAAACATATAATGAACACTTAATTTACTATACATAGCATAGGACTTCTGTCCAATCTTTAATGTATCATAGCATTTCCTTATCTTATCCATACACTTTTGCTCTCAGGATACACAATTCATTCACAAGAAGAAAAGGAAAAAGGGAGGCTGAAAAAATGAAGGTTATGCAGAAGCCAAGTTGGGATTTGGGGGTTAAAAAACATTACATTTATGAAAGGACCTGCTATAAGCAACTATGAAAGTTGTCACATCAAAATAGTACAGCTTGTATGTATAACTTTCTACCCAGGCTTCTCAAAAGGATCCCAGAAAATAACAAAATTTAACGATCTTCTTCATTCTTCATTTTTCTATTGTTCCGTTGGTCCTTTCCTCTGAAGAAGTTTCTGCATCATAGTTCTTGCCAAAGCCAAGTTCCGACATGTCTTGTTTTGCCATCAGGTTCCTGCAAAACGCTCATAAGATAAAAAATTTCTTACTGCCTAAATTCCTACACAGGGTGATAAGTTGTTGTAGACGGGAAATTTATGGGCACAAGTGGGAGATAAACTAATACAAGGAGATACGAAAGACAAATTTGATGAAACCATTTCGCCAGAAGGTATACAGTGTGTATTTACTTACCATGACACCAATATACTGTAGGAATTGAAGTTATATTTAGACAACTTAGCTCTATTTCCCTAAAAGATGCGAAGCTTGGTTGAGATAAAAGTTTCCAGAGAAACATATACAGGAAAAAGGCAAAATGAAAAAGAATGAGGAAGTTTTTTTATCCTATCTTCACAAATGCAGGAAATCAAAGTTAGATTTCTATGAGATCTCTTTTCATTTTGTTTGGGAAGTAATCCCATTTTCTTAAATATGCTGCTTGGGTCCCAACAAAGGTGCAATCCAGCAAAAAAAGGGAATCTCTTCCTTGAATGCTATTCTTCCTGTCCCTTCCCTAGATAGTTTCATAGGTTTGGTTCTATATTAACTAATTGCTCTTAGATCAAAACAATTATACTTTATGTTTCTGTATTTCCCTTGTCAAAGAAGAGAGTGCCAAACCCTTTGCTTCTACTTTCTGCATTTCTTTCCATATGGTAGCATCTTTTTGGCTTTTCTAGGAACAATTGCTGTTGTTGTACCAAAACTTGGCAAAAATGCGACCCATGCAAACGGCAACTGGCCTTTTTGCCCTTTCTCTAATAGGCACTGGATTACTTACAAGACATCAAAATCAACAACATTGCATTTGTTCATGCTTTCTTGAGATATTGACAGAAAGCATGCCGAAAATCAGAATAAATTATGAATTTGCATCAAATAATCTGCCATCGTCCTCCACAAGGGACTCAATCTTCTTTTTTTTTTTGTGTGTGTGTGTGTGGGGGGGGGGGGGGGGGGGGGGCAGGCATAATAACACTAATAGGAAATACAGAAGCTTATAGGCATATTCTTTACAAATTCGAACATATTGAAAATGTAGAGATGAACTTAAATTGAAAATAGTGTAAAAGTAAAAAAGAATTAAGATGTAAGCCTTGTGCAGAACTCTCATTCTTGCCAGTTGTATGAACTCACGGGCAAAATACACGGTTCAATATACTGTATGGCAAGAAAACATGTACTTTGTTGACTATAGGAAGCTGTATGCTTATATATACTTCACATACTTTAAAAAAAAACTATGTAAGCGTTTTCCAAATCAGGCCAATGGACTTACTTCTCCATACGGCACACCAGGTACTTTTTAGAGAGGTGTCTACAGTTGTCAGATTTATGCCCAGAGAATTTAAGACAATTGAGGTACTCTTTCTTCTCCTAAAACAAACCAAATAGAATAATAAGTAACAAGAATGAATGAACCACGCAAAGGATAAATTATGTTCTATCAACAACCTTCTACTATACTTTTATATAAAAAGGAGAGAAAAATAGAAGGCAATACCAAAACCAATAAATTATGAGATATTTGAAAGGATTATACCAGGTCACATAAATGCATATGGTCCAGAGGAAAAACTCCTTTTTCAGGTGGCACTGGTCTCAGTCCTCTATTTCCACCAAATGCTCCACCTATAGAAGACAAACTTTTTTTTTTTAGAATGGTAATGTCTATAGAAGACAAACTTATTATAATAAGAGTGACGGAAATAGGTAATCCGGCAAAAGAGAAGATGAGAGAGAAAGAAACAGAGGGTGAAGAGAAAGGACGAAGACAAATTAACTGTTCCTTTTGTCAATACTTTAATTTCCGCAATTCTATAAATAGCATGTGAGAGTAAAGCTAAGCAATCCGTCACAAAGTACAAGATCCCCCACTTAGGCACTTACACTAAATCAAACACTAAGTGAGGAAACAATTAGTTACGGTTATGATCATAAAAGTACAAATAAGACCACATAACGCTGATACCCATGAATTCCGAGCTCTATTCTAGTGGCATTGGAGAGACACGAAAATTAACCTTTTGTGGGTAAATATTTGACAATCATCTACTAGATGGTACTGGCTAACCATTTGCCTAAATATTCTAATTACCTTCAAATTGTTTCAAGAGATCAAAATTATACAAAGTAAAATCACAAAGCTCAAGCAAAAACTCTCACGTCACCCATATAGGTTCAGTGGCATAGCAACATATAGTGAAGGATGGTCAATTGAACACCCTGCGTCGAAAAATTATACTGTGTATACATAAAATTATACCAAGTATATAGGTCAAAAACTTACTTTCTATACAAAATTGTTAATTAAATCCTGATTCATGAACAACCTTCGTCGGAAAAAAAGAATTATATTGTGCATATATAAAATTATGCAAAGTATGTAAAACTTGCTTATATACTTTTATACATATTTTTTAGATCTTGATTCTTGACACTCTTAGCAAAATTCTTGGCTTCGTCACTGTAATACAATCCTTCCATTTTAAATCAAGCAAACACTGAAAATGTATCATCAACTTACTCCGGATATCAATCAGTTATATAAATCAAACTTATCCAGCACATTTGCACTATGATTTATCCAAGCTTTCTGAAGGATACACAAAGAACCCAAGAAGAATGAAAAGGCAGAACATCAGAGTGTGGTTTGAATAAAGAAAAATGTTTTGACTTAGACATTTTCTAGGATCATTTTAGTGTTGGTAGATTAAAAAGTAGCCTAAAAAGTATGTGATATATGGCAATTGCATAAGAGGAGGATAGAGTGAGAGACATAGTGTTGTGGTAATATATTTTTTTCGATAGGTTGAGCATTAGAAGTTGACGATATTGCCTAAGTACTGCTAATGCAAGTGATATGGAGTAAATTTTAGATATATGGAAGGAAAAACAACCCACACCTATGGGTGTGTTTGGTATGGAGGAAAACATTTCCCGGAAAATGTTTTTCAATTTTCCCATGTTTGGTCGGTCAAAATTTATGAAAATAATTTTCTCTAGGAAACCAAGTTCCTTAAAAATGAGGAAAAATGACTTCCCTAATGAAAGTACAAAAAACAAGTTCCATAAGTGACATTTCACATTAATTGTCTCCTCCACACCCTCCAACACATCCTACCTCAACCCCCATAGACCCCATCCCCACTATCCTCCATACTTCTACCCTTCACCCTCACCCCCCCCCCCCCCCCCCCCCCAAAAAAAAAAAAACCCCGCCACACCAATAGTGTTTGCCTAGATTACTATCAAATATTTTATGCTTACTTACCAAACACCTCAAAATAAGGTAAAAAAAAACCACTTATTTTCCAGGAAAACAATTTCTGTCATACCAAACACACCCTATAAGTGATGGAAGTCGTCTACACCAAATTGAAGAGTATTTTACACCAAAAACACCCTAAATCGTAATACATAATCTAATCCCCTTTGACATGAATTTCGATAAGTGACTCAGCTCTAGGACGAAAATGAAGAGAAACCCATCTAACACAATGCAATAACAGTGACACTGATTTATTTTAATCATATCAGTTTATAAATACATCTTTCTCCCTCTCTAAGAGAAGTAGAAAGCTTGGCATCCACTTATGAGTCAGCAAACAAATGGTAGAAGCACAATTATTAAACTACATTACCTATTCAATTTGATTTCTTCTTAATCTCAACCTATGTCAAACTAGTTGCGATTGGCTATATGAATCCTCTGTATTCATTTCTCAAATATTTTCATCAATGCGAATCCCAAAATAACTACATAAATCATCTATTTCTTCATATTTTTAACCTTAACTTTTTGCAACCCTCAACTTTATTCGAGCTTGGGACCGACTATACTTTGCCAAAATTTACATAGACAACCATAATCCAAAGTATCTCATAAAAAAAAATAAAAAAAATTATGCTTCTTTAAGATTTATTTTCAATCAAAGAAACCTACTCCCTCAGTCCATTTTTACTTGTTCATGTTTGACTAGGCACACCCCTTAAATATCACCCCTAGTTATTATAAATCATCTAAGTAATTAAGATCAATCAAACATACTTGAAAAATTGTACAGCCACTAGCAAATTCTTGACATTTCCAATCCAATAATTAATAAGAAGGGTAAAACAGGTATGAAATGGTAAATTATCTCTTGATTTTCGAAACAGGACATGTAAAAGTAGACATCTATTTTTAATATATTGGACAAGTACTATTGTGACATATATGCATGTATTTATATAAATTGAGAGTATAAAAAGTAAAGAAGAAGGACAGAAGCGTAAATTCACCTGCACTCATTCTCGGAGACCTTTGATCGTCGTAACCTTGCTTTTGCAGTTCACTAACTTCGTCTCGCCGGAAATTTGATAGTGGATCGGACGAAGAAGAATTATGGGCTGGACTTTAGTTGGAAAGCCCAATACTTGGAAGAAATTAGATGGGCTGGACCAAAAGGACTTGGGTTACAAGATAATAGGCCCCTTTTGTGAAGTGATTGTACGGTTTTCCTTCAAATGGACTGGTCTTTAATTTTTGTCCTTCAAATGGGCTGGTCTTTAATTTTGTCAACTTATGTCTAGACGAGGCATAAGTTCTTTAATGGCGCTGGAATAACTTGTAGATGTTATGATGCGTAACTTATGCCCTTTTAGGCATAAGTTCGATTTTGAAGAACAAAAATTAAAGATCAACACAAAATAGGGACATAAGTGCAAATGACCTGAGCATGAATTTCTAGGGAAAAAAGGGGGAGAAGTACAGGAACAGCCTAAACATAAAATTTACTATCACTTACCCATTTGGATCATTTAATCATACTTGGCCATCAAATAATTATCAATGATATATTACATTCAAAGAACCTAGAGGAAGAAGTTTAATGGGTATAGTTAGAGTTCGTTGAAAATACATAGCTGAGACAATATCTAATTTATTTATTTTTTCAACATTTCATCCTTGTGATGGAGGAGTTAGGCACGACTCCAACCTGTATATACCAAAAATAATAATTACATGGAGGAGGACCTATACCTTAGCCTCTGTTACAAAGTGCAAGTTGGACAGATCCCCCTTGTTACAAAATTGTTTAAACCAGTCAGGATTATGAGTAGCCAATCTACAGGTAAAAATGACTACTATATACAGAGAGATAGGAACCAAAAAAGTAGCATAGTTAGCAGTCATTGTATATAAACTTGTTTCTCTTGAGTCTGAACCTGAAGTTTGGAATTTCATCATGTTCTAACTTCAGTGCAACTCTAACTTATGAAGGAAGAGAAAGAGCTTCATTGAAGATAGTCAAGGTTTTGATTTCTTCTCTAATATTGGCAAGTAGATCTGCTATAGAGTTTCCCTCTCTGAAAGTATGAGTAAACTTGAAATTGGTATTTCTTGTGCTCTACAAAATCTGTTTAATGACATGGTTGATTTGCCAGGGTGGTTTCAAATTCCCTTTTAACATATTAATGATAAGAAGGGAATTTGATTCCACCACAACATTATTAAGACCATGATCAATGCAGATGTTAATACCTCTCATCAAGGTTTTAGCTTCTGCAAGGTTATTAGTGCATTGGCCATAAAATTCTGTAAAAGCCTGGACCATATGACCTTCATGGTCTCTAACAATCCCTCCTCCTCCTGCTGATCCTGGATTACCTTTACTACACCATCAACATTAAGCTTAGACCAATTCATCTCAGGTTTCAACCAAAGAACTGCTTTATAAATAGTCACTGGTTGCAGGTTCTATACCAATTTGATCTTATCAATCCAATTTGCAGGGATTCGAACACCAAGGAATTGGACATTAATAATCATAGCAATCAACTTGTTTACTTGTTGAATTATGAACCATGATGACATCTTCTTGTTTTCAAATCTGGCCCTGCATCTATTTTTCCAGATTTCCCAAACAATAAAAGTTGGTAAACATTGAAGGATACAATTATGGACATCATTAAGTCCTTTAGTGATCCATATTTGCACAGTATGTTGTCTTAACTGTCCATTAGACAGTTTAATACCACATAAGTTACTGAAAAAATTCCAAACCTGTTTGGAAATTTGACCTTCACTGAACAAAAGAATGGTGTTTTCCTCCTTGTTATTACTAGTACAACAGTTACAAGTAAAAGGTATAATAACTCCAAATTTTTTAACAGAAACATCAGTCGGGACTTTGTTTTGCAAAGCCCTAAATATAAAGAAGCAAATTCTGAAAGGAATTTTCTTGTGCTAGATATTTTTACCAGTCAAGGTATTACCTTTCTTGTGTCTCACAATATGCCAAGAAGATTTGCAATTGAAATTTCCACTGCTATCAGGAGTCCAAATTGGCTGATCCATCTTCTCACTATTAAAATCAATATTCAGAATAATGTTGAGGATGTTAGGAGGCATAATCCTTCTTAGTTTATGGTGGTTCCAGTGACCATTGGTGACGAAGCTCTTGAGAAGAGTGTTTTTAGAGGTTCTTTGGCCTTGAACATAGTGAGCTAGAGGACCAACACCAGTCCAATCATCCCACCAGAAGGAGATATTGTTACACCTCAAAAACATTCTCGTCATTTGCGTCGTAAGTAAACTAATGTAAGCTCGGAGAGGTCATGGAACCCTTATAAGGTTAAGTAATAATTTTAACAAGTGTTAAGCAAGTGTCTAAAGGTTTCAGGATACAGCGAATCGAAGAAATTAAGTTTGTCGAAATTTTGAAAAAACTTGACAGAATTTTGGATAGGAAATTCTGGTCCAACTTGAGGGAGTTGTATCTCCTAGAATATGAGAAGTTATGAAATGCATACCTATGTAACCCGAAGTTCATTGAGTCTAGTTTCCAATGCAACAAACCGTTCGTCGATACATCGGAGTAGAAAGTTATGGGCGTTTCAAGATAGGCTGCCAGATGGCTTCTCTGTGAGCCCCATTTGGAAAGCGGTGGAACCAACTTTCAAGGGGTATAAATACCCTCATCCCCCCCCCCCCCCCCCCCAATTTTATCATCATTCTACACTCCCTTGAGCTCTAGAAACCTGCATAAACATTTCTTAAACACTTATAGCCCCTTAGATCAAGAATTCAACAAGATTACACTAAACTAGTTCATGAAAAGTGATTGTTCTTGCTTCTACTTAATGTTGTGGTGAGTTTGGTCTTGAAGAAAGTTGGTGTGGCTAAAGTTCTTCAAGTATAAGGTATGTTCTTCATCTTAACTTTGATATTGAGTTATTTTTGGAGGATTTTAATGGTTTAAAGTGAAGGAAAACATAGTATAAATGTCGTAGTTTGATCTGTTGAAGTTGTTGGCTTATGGGCTGATTTTCAAAGAAAGTCTTGGACAGGTTTGTATATGTTTTTCATGTAGTATCTTGATTATGTTATTGTTGATGTTTGGGAGCTGTTTTGGAATTGGTTGGAGTGGAATATAGGAGAAATGTTGTCTGAATTCCGTTAACTTATTAACTAGCTAAGTTTGTGTTACACCCCAGAAAATTTCATGTTACTAAGGCTGTAGACGGCTTAATGTGAGCTCAAGGAGGAGCAAATATTACAAGTATAAAGGATGAAATTCTACTGTATTAGCATGAGGATAACATGAGTATGATATTTAGAATTCGTACAGTATGATTGGAATGATACGTTAAAAGATATATAGCCTTCGTAACCGTAAGCTGAGGTGGGGCCCACATGATGGGGTTTTTATAAAGGACATATGACAAGTTATATGGAAAATATATGTGAAGTTAAACACAACTCAAGAAGGACCCTTGAGCCAAATCCAAGTGTAAGCCCTCCAAAAAGATGTTTTTAAGTTACGTTTTCGGGTGATCTAACTTCGGGAGGCCATAACCCCATCATTATTTGGGAATTTGGGAAAACTCCAAATATTAAAGTTGTAGATAATTGAATTAGATTTCCAACCATAGTTCGTGGGCCTTCACACGACATAGGGATAAAAAGTTATAGGCGTTTTAAGACAGAAAGGTCAAGTTGGGCAGTGGGCTCGGCCCAACCCGACTCAAGGTCGGTGGAAACCGACCCAAGACCCATATATAAGGGCTAAATTCATTCAAATTCATTAATTTACACATCAAGCAGTCCACAAAATTTTAGAGAGAGAGAGAGAGAGAGAGAGGAGAGTTAGAGAGAGAGAAAGTGGAGAATCGAGCAAGTTCGAGGTCCCGAATTTCGAGGCCCGTGAAGAGTAAAGTGTAGTACAAGTTGTTGCCGTCGTTTTAAGCTTAAATTTGAACTTGGGGGATGTTGGTTTCGTGGTGGCTGCTCATATAAGGTATGTTTAAGTTGTTAATGATGTACTTACCATGATCATTGATAGATTTGACGGGTTAGATTAGAGAAAATGACGTTGAAAGTTCGGTTATCATTTTTGGATCTCAAATGACTTGGGGGTTGTTTTGGTAAATAGAATTAGTTGGATATTGATGTAAAATGATATTTATATTGTTGTTGATGTTGTTGATAAGTTGCTATTCTTGAATTTGGGAGAATAAAGTGTATGAAGATATCGTATACAAAATGTATATCGGGCTGTTTTGGTGTATATCCTTGGGAGTTGATGCTTTGAGTTTAAAGAGGCTTATATGAGATGGTTCTTGTTGTTGTTAATTTAGTTGAATGGGATTTTTGGGGTTGTCCAGTTTATAAAGGAAATGCTGTCAAAATTCCGTTAGAAATAGAGATAAGTTTAAGGGATTGATTATAAGGATATATATTGGATTGATTGTTGGTAAATTGATATTGTTGATAGATTAGCGTGACCCGAAGATGGATTATGGTTAGTTGGAAAGCGACAAAGGTATGTAAGGCAAACCTTTCTTCCTTTGGCATGATTCTTGTTGTTATTCGTTCTATATGTACTCCATATGATTCCATTCTTAGATGACTAAGGTCTAAATGTTCCTTGTGATGGCTTATTGATATTGTACTCCTATTCCGTTCCGAAAGTAACACCCATAAGGTGCCAAGTTGAGTTGTGTATATGGTTTTACTAATGATTTCGAGGAAATGAGTTTTATACCAAAGGAAACATAAAGTTTGATTTTCAAAACCATTCCGAAGGAGGTGCGAGATTTTACTACTTCATTTCATTTACGATTTATGTTTACATTCCATAGCATCATCCCTTTGTATTGATATGATCATTTATTTTTTGGGTAGGGCAATAAGATGAAATTGAGTAGAATATAAGTAGTAAGAATTTCATAACAATTCTACCCTCAAACCTGGAAGTATGTCCTCCTAAGTCTAGTGAGATATAAATTTGATAACTTCTTATGAAAGACTAAGGCTAATAACTGGATTGTGATGAATTGATTAGTGACTTATGCTATGAATTGAAATTGATATTTGTGGATTGAGTTTGTGTTGATATGATGGTGATGTTAAGACGAAAGCGGCTGCCCGAAGGGGCCATCATTATTATGCCGGAAGCGGCTGCCCGAAGGAGCCATCATTATTATGCCGGAAGCGGCTGCCCGAAGGAGCCATCATTATTATGCCGGAAGCGGCTATCCGAAGAGACTATTGTGATACTAGCCGGAAGCGGCTGTCCGAAGGGACCATTCTATTAACATGTCGGAAGCGGCATATGTGTTGGATTGCATTGTTTACTTAAAGATTGTTTTGAGACTTCGTGTGCACATTTATGTTTCTTCCAGCGAAGGCTGCAGGTATTGAGTTAGATTGTGATTTATTCTCTCCTAAGTCAAATTATGATTATGATTTGTTTCCACCTCACATACTCAGTACATTGTCCGTACTGACGTCCTTTTGCCTGGGGACGCTGCGTTCATACCCGTAGCCCCAGATTGTTTGGCAAGTTAAGTGTATAGCTAGGATGCTTGACGTCAGCTGGGATTGGCAAGTTCCACCTCATTCTGGAGCTGTGCTAAGTCATGTATAGATATGTATGATTATGGGTATGTCAGTGCCCTTTCCTATCTCATAATGTTCAGTTCACTTCTTAGAGACTTCTGCAGGCAGTGTCCTGTGGTATGTTTGTCGAGATGTCGACAAAGTGATGTCAGTTGAGTCATTTGTGGATTGTAGAAGAGTATTTATTTTAGATGATTTCAATTGGTTTAAAGTACTTATTTGATTGAAAGTTTTCATAATCGTTATAAAGATAATGATTTATATTTGAAAAAGTTTTATGTTCTTAAAAGTTTTTGAAATGACAGGTTTTGATAGAGCGAATGTCTAAGGGTTTGCTCGACTCTGATGAGAGTCGGGTGCCCTTCATGCCCTACCATTGTTAGGGTGTGACAGTTTGAGTGTGAAATGTTCTTATGGCCTGATTGTTGTATGAATCATCTTGGATGTAGATTTACAGGCTTGGAAGGTAGACTAGCTAAGTAAGCAGCAAGGTATGTTAAGGATATCCCTTTCTTTCCTAAGGCATGATTCCATTGCTTCGAGCTTACACAAAGTATGTCCATAATGATTCCTCTCTTAGAAATATTAGAAGCATATGTTTTTTATGTTCTTATGATATTATTGATCCTTATCTCATGATTATTGGTTATTGATCTCATATTATGGTTATTGATCTTATTATTGATGTTGATCTCATCTTATGATTATTGTTCCTTCAAGGTGAGATATGTCCATGATAATAGTTCCATAATGAAAATCAGATATTTACCGACCTTACGTCACTCCGATAGTCATAGCTTTTATTTTGGCTCTCATGCATGCTTATATATATATATATATGTAGCTATTTTCTCACACCGAGCCGCGTTATAGTCGGCCGGGTACGGTACCTATTGTATAACCACTAATCAGTTGGGTTTTCACACCGAGTCCCGAAAGGGCCGAGTATGTTTCACACTTAGTCCTGAAAGGGCCGGGTATGTTTCACACCGAGTCCCGAAAGGGCCGAGTATGTTTCACACCTAGTCCCATAAGGGCCGGGTACGTTAAACACCGAGTCCTGAAAAGGTCTGGTACGTTATGATGATGATAACACCGACCCTATATGGCCGGGTATGGTATTTTATATATATATATATATATATATATGTGTGTATGAAAATATCTTTTCTTAAAAAGGCAAACATGCATGACATCCGCCTTAAGAGGCATTCAGAGGTACAAGTTGATCTCTCTTATCTTATGCTATCTCCATATAACCAGTAATCCTTTCAATGTCTTCAATTCTAGGATCATCCTCCTTTAGTGCAACATAGAATCTAGATTTAGCTTTGTTGACTTGTTGTCCTGATACCTTCGCATATCTCTCAAGTTCAGTCAACATAAGTTGAAGAGAAGTGGGATCGCATGATGAGAATAAAATTTTATCATCTGTATAGCACAAATGAAAAGTAGTAGGACTATTCAAATCAATAGAGTAAGGAATAAAGTTATTTTAGTTTACTGAATCCATTAATCTGGACAAAATTTCTACTCATATGACAAATAAAGATGGGGATAAAGGATTTCTCTGTTTTACTCCCCTTATGGAGTTGAAGAACCCATGTCTGACTCCATTGATGTTCACATAATACCAAATATTTGAAATCAATCTCTATAGACTATCAATCCATGATTCATCAAATCCAAAATGCCTCAAAACTTCACATAAGAATTCCCAAGAGACTCTATCATATGCTTTGGCCATATCCAATTTCAATACTACATTACCATACTAAGATGGTTTTGCAATATTATTAACCATGTCATGGGTAAGCATAATGTCTTCAGTAATAGATCTCCCATTGATAAAATCTGTTTGATTAGGAGATATCATCTTATGCAGATCATCTTATACATCAGCTGACTTAGTCTTTGGTTAACCAGCTTTGAAATATTTTTAAAGAAAAGTTACTAAGACTGATTGGTCTTAGATCTGTAAAAGCCTGTGGAAAGTCAACATTAGGAATTAGAATAAGACGTGTGAGTGAGAGCTTTAGGGACTTGGTTTCCTGCAAAAAAATCAAGAACCATTAGAAGAAGATCATTCTTAATAATGTTCCAACAACTATTAAGTGATTGACATTTGTGAGAAGTTACTGACTTGTAAGAAGGTGCTTCCACCCATTTGGTGAAGTAGGCGATGACGACCCAGATGAAGCGATGCCCATTAGACGTTGGTGGCTCGATGGGCCAGATGATGTCCATCCCCCATGCCATGAATGGCCAAGGTGAACTCATCACATGTAGTTCCATTGGAGGAATCATGATCAGGTCTCCGTGTATCTGACATTGGTGGCATTTTTGCACATATTTGTAGGAATCATGCTCCATGGTCATCATGTAGTATTATGTCCTCAAGATCTTCTTGGCCAGGATGAATCTATTCATGTGGGGTGCACATGTTCCTACGTGTACCTCTTTCAGTAGTCTTGTGGCCTCTTCAGCGTCCACACATCTGAGTAATTCGAGGTCGGGTGTTCTCTTGTATAACATTTTTTGTTTAGGAAGAATCCATTGGCTAATCTCCTGATGGTTTTCTTCTGATTTGTTGAGCTTTTTAGAGGATACTCTCCTTTCTCAAGGTACACTTTGATGTCTGCGTACCATGGCTTGCCATCTGGCTCGGCCTCAACGTGGGCGCAGTGAGCCTGTTCTTCTTTCAAAGTGATTTCTAGCAAATCAATGTGGGTACTCTCAGGGTGCTGAATTTGTTACACCCCTCGTTTTCGTAGTGGTAGAATTTATGATTTCCTAGATGGGTAGGCCTTGGGAATTGAGACCCGAGCCCGAGTTTTGGAGATAGAAAGTGTCCTACCCCGTGTGCAATGGTACCAGCAGGTATTCTTGGTGATTTACAGGATTAGAAGTTGAACGAATCGAATCGACACGATCTGAGTCTACAGACACCAGTCAAGATCGATGGGTCGTTGAACCTGTCGACGGGCCGTCGTTGTGCGGCTTCGACAGGGTTCCGCAGCCCTGCATTCTGCAGGCGCAGGTCGACGAGCACGTCGACGGGTCATTTAAAATGGTATCAAAGCCAAGTATGAGTGGCTAAGTTCTCATACTATCCTAGGGTTCTGTCAAAATCTTGTTATAATCCAGTCATGTTCTTATATTGTTAAGAAGGAAGGTTTACTGTTCATCTTCCTTAGAGCTTAGAAACTTTATTCTCTTGGTCTAGATACAGTTAAAACCTTTTTTTGAGTCTTAGTGTGAGGTAGCCGATTAATCTCCGGCTCAGACGTTAGCAAGCCTGAAACAGCCATAGTGCCCACAAGACTAGGAGTGTCGCCAGAGGCCATAGGCATTGGTGTTCTCGTCCCCAAGACCACATAGATAGAAAAAGGTTTATACAGTTGTGACATTGGAGAAACAAGTTAAAAGGTTCTAAGAAAGTTAAACAGTAAGCTCTTACTTATTACAACAGAATAACAGGATAGGATGAACAGAGAAAGTAGACATACCCACATAGGATAGTATCCCCAACATATTACTCTTTCTGAGAAAAGGATATTAAGCTTTATAATATGGAAAATTTATTTGGAGAATTATTTGAAGAAATACTCCTTTTAAATCCTCAAGAACAAGACCTTAAAGGTTTTAAAAGAATAAATTATTATAATAATTTTAAATGGAAATTCTATTTTCAAAAGAGAGATCTATTATTTTACATAGGATTCTTCAAAGAAGAATTAAAAATAAAAACCCCTTTGTTGAACCCTAGAGTTCTTGAGTCTTACAACAAAAAAGATTCCACAGAGAATCTTACCCTTCAAGATTTAATAATTGAAATCCAAGTTGCAGAAAATCTACTAGCAGCTTGTCATGATAAGTTAGAAATTGTTAAATATAGTATCAAGTGGTGTCAAAACCAACTTGATAATACTTCTGGATCATATTAAACCATGAGTTTAAATTCTGATAAACAAGAAGTTATTAATAGTAACAATTTATCAGCTGTAGCTACTAAGATAGCTAAAGTAGAAAATCATCTACAGAATTGGAATATTCCAAAGGAACCATTCCGATCCATATATAACACAGGAAAGTTTGATTTTGTAAGAAGTTACAATATTAAAACTTGTGAATCAACCATAGCCATCAATAGTTCTTTAGAAACTATTAAACTATTACGAGTTCAAGATATTAAAAGATATCAAAGAAATTTCAATTTCTTACATATAGGACTTGTCCAAGTTGCGGTCAAACCTCTCTACAGGTTAGGTTTAGACACACGTCTATGTCTCTTATTAAGAGATGATAGATTATTAAACTTTCAAGATTCATTATTAGGAGTCTTACAAAGTAACCTTGCTAATGGCCCGGTATACTTTAATTGTTATCCTAATTATTCGGTAGATATTAATGATCAGAACGTACTAGATACGTTAACTCTTAATATCAAAACCAGAAATATGAATAGCAAAGTTAATACGAAAGAAATAGCTGTAATATACAGAATATATTACAGACTAATGAAAACAACCTTAGCCCCAAAAGCTAAAGTAGTAAGCCCTAAAGGAGTTACTATGCTCATGGAGTCAAGCCAAGAACATAGTAGTACCTTTGTTCCAAAGTTAATAAAATGGGATGACATTTTATCAAAAGATGAATGGCGTTTTAATGCCATAACTCAGCCAAAATCAGAACCAGAGAGTTCTAATATTGAGCAAGTTATTCAATACCCAGATGGATCTATAGACTTAAAGTTTCTTAGATCTAACTCGGTTAATGAATCATCTTCAGGTAGCCGAATGTCTTATTCAAGACCTTCGACAAACCAACGAATGTCTTTTTCAAGACCTTCTTCTTCTAAACCCCCGGAGGAAGTAAGTACAAATCATAATCATGATAATTTAGTGGATGAAATAAATAGAAAACTTAAAGGAGTAGACTTTAGACAAACTATTCCCAAAGTTTATTATCAATCACAAGAATCAGATAATAATACAGATAGTCCAACAGCTAGTGATATGGACTTTCAACAACAAAAAAGAGGAGATGCTCTAGAAGTACTCAAAGAAGATAATTTTATACCAGATTACAAAGCTTTAGATGACGAAATGAAAAGTCATAAAAAAAAATTTGAATGGTATAAAAATACTTATGATTCTGAACCAAGAATTGACCATAAGATAGAATGGTTAGAATACATAAGAAGAACCAAAAAGAATATAAAATTCTTTAGATGGTTTGTAAAGACAGGAAAAGTTCCTAGCAAAAAGGAATCTTTATCCATGATAGTTAATAAACGGTATACTAAGAATAGAGGAACTATAGAATCTTCGATTCCGCCATTAGAAGAAATAATAATACCAGTAGGCAAAGAAACCATAACTGCCTCCCCTTTTAAAAGAGAAGGATTAGATTCAAATGCTAACATCAAAGCAAAAGATGTCAACAAACTAATCCAACAGAATAATTATACAAATCAACTATTACATACCGTTTCTAATCAAATGATAAAAGAAACAAATAAACAAGCTATTCCAGTAAAAAATATGGAATCAAAATTGGAAAAACATCCAATCATTAAATTATCAAAAATTTCTAAATTTCCAAAATTAAATAAAGAATTCAATCTAGACGATGATATTCTAGATAAGATTAGTAAATAGTTAAAAATATCTGAAGCAAAAACATCTGCAAAAACTACTGAAAAACCAAGTTCTAGTAACTCAGATCCTTCTAAAGAATTAGAAGAAAGGATTAAAAGACAGCTAGAAGCTTTAGACGAAATAAACAAACCAAAAAATGTAAAAACAATATCCCAGAATTCTAAAGAAATTCAAAAATTAACAAATACTAGACATTCTATAAAAAAGAATTATTACAAAAGACCGTCTTTTCCAGACGTTCAATTTGAAGAAGATATCTAGCTAACTGGAGTAGCTCACAGTGGATCAAATATAAGTGAATGGAATATAGATGGTTTAGCAGAAAGCCAAATCTATAAAAAAAATTTATATGAAATGGACATTGCCATTACGGCATACAAAACTAGAAATGCTGGTGATAGACACGCAACAACCATGATCATTTATGGTTTCACAGGAACATTAAAAAATTGGTTGGATAATTATCTTACTGAAATAAATAGAGGACAAATTTTAGGTGCTATATCAATAGAAACCACCTTAAAAATGGAAGGTAACATGCAAACAGCTGTTGACGAAGCAAAAGAAGATGCTTCAGCAACATTGATTTACAGCATTGCTAAACACTTTATTGGAGAACCAAAACTTTTCCAAGATAGAAGTTTAGAATTATTAAACAATCTTAGATGCCCCAAATTAGGAGATTTTAGGTGGTACAAAGATATGTTTTTAGAAAAAGTAATGATAAGAGAAGACTGCAATAATGATTTGTGGAAAGAAAGATTTATTAGTGGTTTACCATCCTTGTTCGCCGAGAAGGTAAGAACAAAAATTAAAGATAGATTTAATGGAAGAATTCCTTATGAGAATTTAACATACGGAGATATAATTAGTTTTATTAATGTGACAGGACTAGATCTTTGCACAGATTTAAAACTAAAACAATCTCTTAAAAAAGATCAATATCAATCTCAAAAGGATTTAGGAAGTTTTTGCCAAGACTTTGGTTTTGAAACAGTCTCCGCTCCTTCCAAGAAATTTAGTAAAACAATGGAGAGATCTAATTCCTCGAAACATAGGAAAAAGAAAGATCCAGAAAAATCTTATAAAAGGAAAAGATTTAAAAGAACACCAAAAAAGAATTTAGGTGACACATGCTGGACATGTGGAAAGAAAGGCCATAGGTCTAATGAATGCAGAATCAACATTAAAAAGAAAAGAAAGATAAATCTTTTAGATGTTGATGACAAAGTAAAACATGAACTACACTCAATCCTTGAAGAAAATGATAACACTTCATTTTCTTCAGATGAGAATAGTGATATTGAAATCGCTACAGACAATAGTTCTACAGGAAGTTCTTCAGAAGAAGAATGTGATTGCACAGGAACTATATGTACTTGTGGAAAAAATTCAATAAATGTAATCAATAAGGAATCGAAAGAATTTCTTTTTGATTTAATTAATCATATTAATGACGAAGATATCAAGAAGGAATATCTGATTAAATTAAAAGATATCGTTCTTAACCAACCAAGGGATAAACCCTCAATTGAACCCTTTAACATGAAAAATGTTATGAATAGGTTTTCTTCAAAAGAAAGTCAACCTACAGTACAAGATCTACAAACATAATTAGTTTCGGTAAAAAATGAAATTAGAGGTATTAAGACACGTCTTAATAAAGTAGAAATGGATTACATTACTGATCAGATCATATCTCAGACAAGAAAAGAATCTCTTGCAGAAGATATTGAAAGAAATATTTCAGAAGAATCCGAAGACGAAAAAGTCGAGGATCATAACTGTTGACACCCAATTTTGTCCCACCTATTCTCCAAAATACCTATTTTTCGCTTCTAATATTTTGGCAACTTTAAAAAATAATTATCTGCATTTTTTACTATAATTATTAGCTTTTATTAATACTGGCATTTTATTATCCTGTCATTATCTTTACTGCCGCCTCTACTACCATTATTATCATTATTATTAATTATTATTATTTTATTACTATTACTATTATTAATTATTATTATTCTTATTATTACCATTATCATTATTATTATTATTATTATTATTAGTATTATTATTATTAATATTATTATTAGTACTATTATTATTATTAACATTATTATTACCGCTATTCGTTACTTTTATTTATTAGTATTATTATTATAATTTTACGTTTCAGCATTTTACCAGCTTACGCACACGCATCACATTTATCTTTGCATAATTAAATAATATTGTTTATTGTGAATTTTTGAAATATTATTGCACGGCTATTACGACGCCATTTTTTATCTGAGCACTAATAATTGCATATTTCATATTAAGTAATATTTTAACACAAGTTATTTAAATAGGTCTTTTATTTAAACACTATTTTCGGACCAATTCACAAACCAGTCCACATTTTAATCTGCCAGCCCATTTTAATTCAGCCCAACCCATTTTAATGCTCAATCCACATTTCAAATACTAGCCCAATATTTCAAAACGGACCAGCCCAACCCAATACACTACCCGACCCGACCCACTACTATTAAAAACCCTAAACCTCATCCTTAACAAAAGAGAGAGAGAGAGCAGTCGCAGCTCTCCTCTCCTTTCCCCTTTTCCTTCGTCCCCGCTCTCTTCTCTCTCTTCTGCTTCTTCCGCTCCCTTCTCTCCTCTCCATCATCTCCCCCCACGTGACCTCTGCCATCCCCACTCCGCCTTGTCCCCCCCACGCTTCTGCCACCCCCCATTCCCCTGTTCCCCACGCGTATCTATTTTTATTTCAACACAGCACCAAGCAAAACCCTATAAAACGGACGGGGATTTTTTTTGAGAGGGATCGGAAAAAACCTCCCTGAGAAAAAAGGTTCTTGAACTACAAAACACCCAAAATCGAATCCTACCAGTTCCTTCAAACCCTTTGAAAAGCTACTAAGTTTCGTACGTTTTAATATTGCTCGGATATTCATTTGAAATAGAAGTCGTTCTGATCTTTTTTTCGTTTTTCCGAGACTGTTTCGAGTCTGAGTATCGAGAGCTCAGAGTTTTGTGTTGTTTCGAGGTATATCGGAGACTCCGTACCCTGTTCGCTGCACCCGGAAAAGGTCCGCAATCGTTCTGTCCCTTTTATTCTACTCGCATGTTCTTCTCTTTCGTGTGTCGATGTGTGTTGCTTTGTCGTTTCAGTTAATTTAGTGGTTTCATGCATATTCCGTAGTTTCAGTTAACATAACTTTAGCTTAGTAGTATGAGTGTACGTTCGAGCCTAGTTGATTGCGATTTTGATAATCGATGATGTTGGTATATGCATATCCCAGCCTAGATTGATGTTAGTTTCAGTTGTGTCCGTATGCTTATATTTAGATGACTATATTGGTAATGTTTGGTTTAATCCGGTAATAAGGGCATGCCTCGTTTAGTTATACGATGTCGTTTAATTTAAATTGGGAGTTTAAATATGCATACAGGAGTTCGAATCGTAATTCCTACCTGACCTTGTAAAATGTTTAGTACTGCAATTTAGGAGTGTTCATATGAGTCATTGTGTTCGATATTATCATTAGCATGCTCGAAGTATATTTAGTCCTTGTTTTACTTGAATGTTCAAACTATTTTCATCTCTTAAGCAGCTCGTGAGGGTTTTTAAAAGGGCATCCCATTTTTCTTCTACTTATTTGGAATATGGTGGACAGCAGTGGTGGTTTAAGCTGTCGATAGTTTCTTGCTTAAACTGCTCTGCATCTGTTTTTGGGTAATCCTTAAATTTGGGCATGAGACATATCTTTGCATGCTGAAACTGGTCATGACCCTTCTTGTATCTTTTGTGCCTATGCCCTGTCTGATGCTAGCTTGTGCATGCCAATGTGTACTCATATGTGTGTTCAAATTATCCTATCTGAAGAAAAGTGAATCTGCTGTTGTCTCTGGTTTGGGTACCCTTAATACGCATAAACTGAATAAGTATGCAATACTGGCATGAACATATCAGGAATGCATGTTTGTTTTGAGTAAAATCTTTTCCTTTTGGTGTAGTTTTCAACAATATCTGGTGTTTATGTGTAATTATGTTGTTGGTTTGCTAGTTTAACCTTGTCGTTAGTCTAAGTATTAGAATTTTTTTGCTTTATTTGAATTCAGCATGATGTTTAAATATTTATATAAAGGTCGATGATATAGTGAGATCATTTTGTTTTAAGTTAGCGTCAATTTAGTGCTAGTGTCAGTCTTGTATTGGTATATCTGATCAGTTGCTAAGTATGTTTAGTTCTGAAATTTCATGTATGTATTCAGTGTTAATGATGTTTCTTAATAACCTCAGCTTAAGCACTCATGTAGGTTTAATGATGAATCAGTTTAGCTTGAGATATCATTATTTGTGTAGGTATCTTACACCTCTACCGCTAAGTGGCTTCAATATTAGTTTAAATACCTCCCAACCCAGCTTAATCATTTGATTGTTGGCAGTATGTTTATCTTAGCGTTGATAATTGTTATCTTATCCTTTGTGGTTACGCATCAAAATAAAAGAGGATTAGAAAGCATATAGGGACAAATCTAAACCAAATCTGCTAAGTTGGTGCCTTTACATGCTAAAAGATATAAACTTGAAATGGTTTGGGAAGTGTGTAGTGTGTTTTATTCATGCCTGATTTCACTTAACTTGACAAGAATTATTGCAACAGTCCTGTATTGGGTCAACATGCTCTATTACAGTTCGCTGAATGAATGTTTCTCTGTCTTAATGCTAATCTAAAATTCACTATAACTACAGGCATGTATTTCAACTTCAAACGATCATAAGTTCCTTTTTTTAGCATGGCTCTGTGTATTTATCCATTACCTTCATATGGGATATATGGCATCAGTAAATAACCTGAGTCATTTAGATTGGATTTGTGTGCTGTTCCCCCATACTGTGATTGTCGCCTTGCCTGAAATTCAAATTGTTGATCTCGTCATATGTAAACATGATTTAGTCCAGACCCACTCATATAATCCTATTGTGATCCTCATGTAAGCTAACATATTTACCATCTTCCTCCCATTCCTGAACATGGTTCTGCCTGTATCTAGTATGTGCAAAGATTCCAAAAGATGATTCCGAACTTATCATGACCATTTAACTGCTTTGCTATTAATTTTACAGCATAGTTGTGGTTCTGCTCAGTTCAGCCGAGATTGATAGCCCTTTTGTGACTTGACATTATCAAAATCTATAAATGCCCTATCTTGAGTATATATGTCATAGATTAATTTCTTGAAATATCTGCCTAAATGGCGTGCTTCGCTAGACTATACATTGCAATTATGTTATCATGAGCGTTTGGACTAGACTATCTGTAACTGCCTGTTGTCTCCCTATTTATGACATAAAATGCTGTGGGTTCTGTTTGTTTGCCTATGTAAGTAGCGAAACTAAAATGTAAACTGGCAGTTTGTCTAGACACATTGAAGCGGTTTCTGCTGATTAATACACACGATATGTGGCTGTTTGAGTTTCTGTCCATGTCTTAGTATTGTTTCGCTTATATCGTAACGCGTTGTGCCTGAATCATGTATACGCGCGCGTATGGCTGGTATACCCTCATTGAAACACGTCAAATATACATCATCTATTGATCCTTTTTTTTTTTTTTTTTTTTTGAGTTTATATGTCCACATGTTTAATCTTATTTGTTGATTGTATACTAATCCTTTTCCTTTCGTTTTTATGCATGACCACCGCATACGAGTCCCTCGGATTCATCTTCTTCCGCATTCGGTGTTTGGGCTAAAAGCCCAACATGATCTCCTCGGATCATCTTCCGTGTCAGCCCCCGCAGCAGTGCATAAATCTTTGCTGGGACGAGGCCCGACAGCAGCCCAGATCCATAGCAATACAAAAAGAGCTGCTGGGCCGAAACCCAACAGCGAATAGGCCCAACAGTCCCAAAACGGGCTGGGCCCATTTGATTTACTTTTTTTTTTTTTTTCATTTTCATTTGATTTATATTATGTGACTAACATTTTACTTTGTTTTATTCTTCCTGATTTAGATGAACTTAGTGAATTTAGTGAGTTAACTTTAACATATTGGGTAGTAAATTTAGGAGAAAAACTCACAATCAATCTCCCATAAGTTTCATTTTCTCCTTTTTTTTTTTTTTTTTTTTACAATAGCCATAATATTTATCCCTAGAATAATTGATAGCATAAATTCTTTTTCGAGTTAAAGGAATCATATTTTATTCTTATTGTCTTAATTTCAAAACATCATTAACACGCCAACATATTTTAAATAACTCTACAGATTTTGAACCAATCACGCATATTCCTGATTAAGCATAGTTGATAAAGAAAATAAAAAATAGACAAAAGAAAGCTATTAGCTATTTTGTATTTTTTCACACTCCTAAAACTCAAAGTCAATTAATAATATCTCATTGCTTAGCTCGTTCCAATATTTATCAATGCATTGCATAAATTCGCATCTTCTTTACTTATATGTTAGATTATCCTATTTCGTAAAACTCACTTTTATTATGCTACTTCCTTTTAAAGTTATTAGAAATTATTATAAATTTTACTTCAAATAGCATCCTAAGATTTCCTTTTATATAAAGTATTAGTCTTATTTTTAATAGCCTTCTTATTTAAAGCATGAGCAAGTTTATCTTAAATGATATTTGAAGCTTCCTTTTACGTAAATTATTGTATTTTCTACCAGTCTCATTCTAAACGACATTTTTTTATTTAAAGCCATATCAACTCCTATAAGTTTTAAATAGCATTTAAAATCCTTCATATAAATTATTATATCTTATCTTAAGCAACATTTTGATATTATATAAACCTTAGCAACATTTCTTAGCTTTTTTTTAGCTTCAAGCATTTTATTCAATCTAATTAATTAACCTAAGTTTGGTCGGATAACCGTAGTTAACGGATTCTAAAGGATGCCTAACCCATTCCCTTTAGGATAATACAGAACCCTTACCTAGAATCATACTGATTAAGCAGACTACTAACGGAGGTTTAGTTTTAACTTTACCTTAGTTAGCATTTAGGTGTCCTAATTCACCGTTAAATCAATTAGGTGGCGACTCCTTAAAATAAAGCAATTTAGGAATCTTCAATATGTTGTACTCCGCTTCAACCCGGTTAAAATGGGGTATAACAATAACGATATTCTTGAATCAAGTAATAATCAAACACCTGGCAAAGTACAGATGATTAAGGCTCAAATTTGGCATATTTTTGTCACTTTAAGAGTAGGAAACATCGTACTTGAAAAATTAGCATTAGTAGATTCCGGAGCAGATAAAAACTGCATCATGGAAGGATTAATACCTACTAAGTACTTAGATAAAAGTACTGCCAAATTATATTCAGCTACAGGTGAAAAGCTAAAAATAAATTATAAACTTTCAAAAGGCCACATATGTAATGATGGAATTTGTTTTATAAATGAATTTGTGGTTGCTAGAGATATTAATGAATCAATTATCCTACGAACTCCTTTTATAATTCAAATTAAGCCTTATTATGTAGGTTTAGATGCAATCTATACCACCATCCTAGGAAAAGAAATAAAATTTCCTTATCTAACAGTCATTTCCCAAGAGGAAAGTGATTCTTTAAAAAATCAAATGATTTTAAAAATCAATTGTTTGTCTAAACATGTTTCATCTTTAAAAAATGAAATCAAGGTTACAAAGATAGAACAAACTTTAAAAACCCCGAGAATGATAGGGAAGATTAACAGTTTTCAAAAACAACTTGAAAAAGAAGTTTGTTCTGATCTACCAAATGCTTTTTGGGAAAGAAAGCGACATATTGTTGAGTTACCATATATCGATGGATTCAATGAACAGGATATTCCTACTAAGGCAAGGCCTATCCAGATGAACCACGAGTTAATGGAAACTTGTAAAAATGAAATCAATGATCTTCTACAAAAGAAGATAATAAGACCTTCTAGATCCCCCTGGAGTTTGTTTAGCGTTTTATTTTAATAAAAATGTTGAAAAAGAAAGAGGATCTCCCAGGTTAGTTATCAATTACAAACCTTTAAACAAAGTATTACAATGGATTAGGTATCCAATACCTAATAAAAGAGATTTACTAAAGAGAACTTACAAAGCTAATATCTATAGTAAGTTCGATATGAAATCAGGATTTTGGCAAATACAAATTGCTGAAAAAGATAAATATAAAACAGCCTTCAATGTCCCTTTTGGACAATATGAATGGAATGTTATGCCATTTGGGTTGAAAAACGCTCCATCTGAATTCCAAAACATAATGAACAATATTTTCAATCCTTATAGCAATATGTCTATTGTCTATATCGATGATGTATTAATATTTTCTGAAGACATTCATTCTCACTTTAAACATTTGAATATCTTTTTCAAAATAGTTAAACATAATGGCTTAGTAGTAAGCGCTAAGAAGATTAAGTTGTTTCAAACAACGATTAGGTTTTTAGGACATGACCTATACCAAGGAACTTATAAACCCATCTGTAGAGCCATTGAGTTCTCATCCAAATTTCCAGATGAAATTCCTGATAAAACTCAGTTACAAAGGTTTTTAGGAAGTCTTAATTACGTTGCAGACTTCATTCCTAATATTAGGAAAATATGTGAACCTCTTTATAAGCGTCTCAGAAAGAATCCAATCCCATGGAGTCTAGAGCAAACTAAGACAGTCCAGAAAATCAAGACTGTTGTTCAGAAACTCCCGTGTATTCCGAATCCAGATGCTTTTATGATAGTCGAAATCGATGCTTCTGATGAAGGATACGGTGGAATTCTTAAACAAAGACTCTCCTCAGATTCTTCAGAACACACTACAACATTACACATATATAGCTACGAAATACAGCGTAGCTCAACATGAAAATTTCTGTAGCTAAACACTTTAGCTACAATATTTTTTTCCGTAGCATTCGTAGCAAAATGTAGCGTAGCTAAAGGTTAGCTACAGACTTTACATGGTCCGTGGCTAAGGACTAATACTTATTGCTGCGAATATTTTTGTGTCGTAGCTGTGATGGTAAAACTTTTTTGCCACGAAATATATACTTATAGCAAGTAATCGTATTCTTTTGCCATGACAGATAAAAGTTGTAGCTATCTTCATATTGTAGCCACAAAGTGTTTTATTGTAGCAAATTTTTTGATTTGTTTGCCACGCAAACACATGTTTTGTGGCTATTTATACAGCTTAATCTCGTGGCAATATTATTCGTATTTAGCTACGAAAAAAAATTAATAGCTATGAGTAAAAGAATTTGCCACAAATATTTTTCTATTGTAGCTAAGAATCCATACCATTTGCCATGAAATATATGGAATTATAGCTAAAGTTTTTTTGCATTTTGCTACGGAAAGTAAAAATGTCTTGCTATGTTCTTGTTACGTAGCAATTACATATACCTTTAGCTACGAATTCAAAAACTTCTTGTTACGTAGCAATTATATATACCTTTAGCTATGAATTCAAAAATTTATTGCTACAAACTGAAGAATTTGCCACGAGCATTGTTAGTTTTGAGAACTTAATAATGCAGCTAACAGAATTCAAAAGTTTTTAGATTCCAAAACATGTTTCAGGTTAGACATAATTTTAAATTTCAATTAAAATACATTCACAATACAGAATTCCTCTATGACACCATCTTCTTTGAGATCCAGAGTCGCATAGTCTTCTTCTTCTCTCCTCTCACGGTCTCCAAGTGCACCTTAGCTGGATCAACATCGATTTTAGCTTGTCATTTCTGTTCTAATTCCATAAATTTACCTATCAGTAGTAAAGTATTTTAACATCAGAAAGCAGAAACAATATATATATATATATATAAACCATTGCAATAATCAGTAAAACTCACAGGTAAAATCTTTTTCCTCTTAGTCTTCAATTCCTCCCTCCTTTGACAGATTTCCCAACAAAGAGAATACAAAAATTAGCCAACTTAAAAATACAAGAATCAAATCACAAGCTCAAATTGTCATTATTCAATATTGCAGGCTTTTAACGTTTTCTTCCTTTGTCCAATTCTGTATTAGTCATGTAAAAATGATTTCAAAAGTTAGCAATAGTTACTCTTTCTTTTGAAGTAGTGACCATTGTCTTAAAATGAATTCATAATTAATGTAGAATTGAAAATTTTACCATTCTAGAGTAATTAATATAAATCTGTTACACTAGTACTACTAAATGATTGTTGTTAAAAAAGATGGTCCATAACAACAAAGTCTATAATATCATGGAGTATGAATTTTAAGAGATATTGTACCCATTATATAGCCACATCTTTTTCAATGAAGTTGGAGTGAGTTCTTTTTCCTTATGGGTATGAGACAAAATCTTTTAAAAAAAAAACTCAAAAAATAAAGTACACAATTCAATTACAAAAAATATGCTTCCTGTTTTTGTACATAACATTTGTTAACCAATTAAAATTCTCTAAAAACAATGATGAATGAGACAAGTAGCTATATATATATATATATATATATATATATATATATATATATATATATATATATATATAGTGTAACAAAATGGTATGTCAAAGATAAGGACCTTAAGAACCTGTGCAGTCCAAAAGCATAGTAAGAGTAATTTAGTCGTTGAGCTATATGAATCCGCTATAAAGCCTCAAATCTGTAAGAAGACAAATAGAGAAAACATCAGATGTTGGAGTAACCCAATTCCGTTTGATAATCTAAGAACAAGAAAAGTGAGAAATTTTAAATTAAGATTAAATTTGCAATAATAAAAAAAAGTAAAGGTTGAAATTGGAGATTGAGACAGAGGAGAAGAAGAAGACGGAACCTTTCTTCTGGGGATATTAGGTTGATTCACATGAGTAATTAATGAGAAATTTTCCTTCTCTATAAATGATTGATTTTGAAAGCTTTAGGCTTGTAGGGTTTCTGATTTTCTAATCTTACTGTTCAATCTAATAGATGAAGAAGGCTATAATTTAGGCACAAAAATTTTAGACCGAAATAATTAGGAGGGAATTCCTTTTTCTTCCAAGTCTTGAATTTGTGAATTCATGTTTCCCCCCTAATAATTATAACAATAAAAAGAAGTTTTGGTTAGAAATCTCATAATAAAATACGTTGCTATACATTCCATATATAGTAATTAGATTTTTTCCATTTTATTTTATAACTTATTAATCAACATTACTTAATTTGATATAAATTACGGTATATAGATACCCTTCTATATTAACTATACCAAATTATTAATCCTTAGTTCAACTACTTATAATTTTACGCCAATCATTAAGTAATTGAATTAGTAGTAGGTCATAAAGTTAATTAGATATAGTCATCTATTTATTTAAATTATATTTGAATCTTACGAGTAAGACCCTGCAAAATTGAATCGAGTCAAATGATGAACACCGCTAGTTACACTAGATTGATAAATATTTTTCTGATAGATTATGTCTGAGTCAAATAACATGAATTCTCGAAACACTTGATCGGGATGAAGCTTGAGTGAGACTTAGTGGAATTTTATTTAAATTCGATATAATTAGTTAATCAAAAGTAATTAGATATAATCACCTTTCTATTTAAATTATATTTGAACCTTACAAGTAAGATCATGTAAAATTGAATCGAGTCGAATGATGAACACATCTAATTAAACTAGATCGACAAGGGTATTGTTCCAATAAATCATGTCCGAGTCAAATAATAATTCTCAAAACACTTGATCAGGGTGAAGCTTGAGTTAGACTTATTGCAATTTTGTTTGAATTTGATATGATCAGTTAATCGAAGTTAATATAATCACTTATTTATTTAAGTAATATTGAAAATTACAAGCTATAAAATTGAATTGAATCGAATGATTAACACCTCTAATTACACTAGATCGATAAATGTATTATTCTAGTCGAACAAGTCTAAGTCAGTTACCAATTCTGGAAGCTCTTGATCAAGATGAAGCTTCAGTGGGACTTAGTTTAGTTTTATTTAAGTTCGATATAATTAGTTAATCAAAATTAATTAGATATAATCACCTATTTAGTGAAATCATTTTTAAAACTTACTGTAAAATTAAATCGGGTCGAATGATGAACACCTCTAATTACACTAGATTAATAAATGCATTGTTCTGATAGATCATGTCCGAGTTGAATAACATGAATTCTCGGAACACTTGATCAAGATGAAGCTTGAGTAGACTTAGTGAAATTTTGTTCAAATTCGATATAATTAATTAATCGAAAGTAATTAGATATAGTCACCTCTTTATTGAAATTTTATCTGAAACTTACAAGTAAGATCTTGCATAATTAAATCGAGTCGATTGATGAACACATCTAATTACAGTAGATCGATAAAGGTATTATTCCAATGTCCGAGTTAAATAACACTTTTCGAAACGCTTGATCAGGATGAAGCTTGAGTGAGACTTATTGAAGTTTTGTTAAATTTTATATAATTAGTTAATTGAAGTTAATATAATAAGTTAATTGAAACTTACAACCTATAAAATTGAATCGGATCAAATTATTGACGCCTCTAATTGCACTAGATCAAAGATATTATTCCGATAGAAAATATTTGAGTCAAATAACAATTCTGAAAACACTTGATCAAGAAGAAGCTCCAGTGACACTTAGTGAAATTTTGTTTAACTTTGATATAATTAGTTAATCGAAATTAAATAGATATAATCACCTACTTATTTCAATTATAATTTAAACTTACAAATAACGTCCATTAAAATTGAATCGAATAGGATAATTAGTACTATTTTTACAGTAACTTCAAGTATAAGAAAAAATTTATTTAATGTGGCAAAAACATTAGTATTGCTACACCAAATTTTAAATTGTGGTAAAAAATAATTATTAGCAACGAAAATCTATCAAAATAATAAATTTGCGGCAATATCATTTTGCCATATAATACTTGATGCAACAATATTATTTGGTATAACATTTTATTTTAAATAACTTTTTGTCACTAAAATGTTACTATTGCTACAACAAGTTTCAACTCATGACAAATATTAATAATTAGTTACGAAATTTTATTATAGCTAAAAATTTGTGGCTGTATCATTGAACTTTTGCCACAATTTTTATAACTTGAAGCAAAAACATTTATTTAGCTACAATATTTTGCTTCAAATAATTTATCGTGGCCATAAGGTTACTATTGCTGCAGTACGTTTTAACTCATGGCAAAAATTAATAATTAGCTAAGGAATTTTATTGTACCAAAAGATCCGTGGCTATATCATTTAACTATTGCCACATTTGTTTTATAGCTTGAAGCAAAAATATGTATTTAGCTACAATGTTTTGTTTCAAATAAATTATTGTGGCTAAAAGGTTACTATTGCTACAGTAACTTTTATCGCGTGGCAAGAACTTAGGATTAGCTATAAAATTTTATCCTAGCAATAAAGTTGTAGCTATTTATGTAACTATTGCCACAATATTTAGCAATTATAGCAAAAATGAGGAATTAGCTTTGTAAATTTGATTTTCATGGCTAAGTAATTTAATGAACTTGTAGACAGCTACGGAATTTGTATTTTTGTGGCTATTACTAAGTAATAGCTACGATTTTTAAATTCATAGCTTAGATTTCGTAGCTATAGATACATTGTGTTGTAGTGACAACTAGTTCATTTTACATCAGAGATCTGGAATCCTGCACAAAAGAATTATAGTACAGTCAAAAAGAAATTTTGTCTATAGTACTATGTATTAAAAAGTTTCAAGATGATTTGATAAACAAAGAATTTTTGTTAAGAGTTGATTGTAAATCAGCAAAAGACATTTTACAAAAAGATGTTAAAAATCTTGTTTCTAAACAGATTTTTGCCAGATGGCCTGCTTTGTTATCCAGCTTTGATTTTGAAATCGAATTTACAAAAGGAGATTTAAACTCTTTACCAAATTTTCTTACAAGGGAATTTCTACAGGGAAACCATGAGGCCAGGAGGCCCAAACTCACCCTTCCAGAAAAAACCCAACCAAATACGGCCCAGTCAGCCAAATAGGTATTCGGCCCTTGCTGAATATCCTAACCCATCACTTAGGCCCATGAGGCCTGCATTACCTTCTACCAAACCAAATTTAACCATACTCAGTTCTATCCCCAAAACAGAACCTTCGTCCCCTTTTGAAAAGGAACAAAGCTCATCATCCAGTACACCAGAAGTTCAAACAAGTAAGAGTTATAAAATGAAGGCCCCAGAGACCTTTGCACAAGCAGTTAACCCCAATATTCCTTCAGCAAAGGAAGAAACACAACAACAACCTCCAGAAGAGTTTGAAATTATCAGAAAGACCGAGATACCAGTCTTGGCACTTGATAAACAATATGAAAATTGGAAGGTAGCAGATTTACTAAAACCATGCTACACTAATTTTCAGTATGTTGATACAGATGATCCTATCAAGACCAGGAGATACTTTGAATTCATCCTGACGGACACAGGATCTTTAGCCATTGAACACAAATTAAAAGATAAAAATGATCCAGACAGCATTGAATATTCAAAATTCACCATTAATAAGGTTATTAGCCCTTTTCAATAGAACGTGGATCATCTCCACACTCCCATGATATTATCAGAAGAACATAGACCCCAAGTCTATAATTACTACAATTATGAACAAGCATGGTACAACTTTATGTATGTACGACCTAATACCCACACCTGGTTCGTAAAATATAGCGAACAGTTTGCCAGGTCCATCATCCCTAGATGGTTTTATGATTGGTGGAAAAGGTTTGGAGGCAATGAGCTTACCATGCCCAGAAGCTTCAAAAAACATTATGAAGCTTTCCAGATTGAATAAGGAATCTCTACTCTGCCAGAGCATATTAAATTATGCAAATATTATGTTAACAAAAGGATATCCTATATCATCAGTTGGTCCTTTGACATTACTGAGGTACATAGGATTAAGCATCTTAGCAAGACCATAAAAATCAAGGGATGGATCCCTAAAGATAAAAAGCAAAAAGCTAAACAACCATCAACCAGCAACAGAACAGGGTCAACCGAATCCAAAGCAGATTTAAAGAAAAAGCTACTTCAAGATTTGAACAGAATAGACGAAGCAGATCCTCTAGAAATACAAGAACTACTGGATACAGCTTCATCATTAACCAGTGACAATGGCGATATGTTAGACCTATAAGGAGTGGCCCAAGCATATCTTGACTATGATTTAAGATAAGGTTGCCTCTTCAAGAAAGTAGAAGGCAAGAGTCAAAAGAAGAAAAGTGGCCGACAAACTTTACAAAAAGCAGCCGTCCAACTTTTCAAAAGTATTTATCCCTTCAGGTAAAAGACATGTGGCCGACAACTTTACAAAAAGAGTCGTCCAACTTTTCAAAAGAAAAAGCAGAAGGCATATTCAAGATCAGCCATCCACATGTAATCATCTCAAAGATGATATTTACTTTTCAAGGTCTATATAAGACTCTCAAAATGTATCAGTTAAGGCATTCAAAATCCTCCCCACTTCGAAATAGCCTTTCCCTCTCTGTAAATTTCCCATGTAATCTTTCAATGTTTGAATAAAACCTTCAAGTTCTTGTAAGTACTTTCTTTATATTTCCGCATTATTTTACTTATTATTTTAGCCTGTAAAAGGTCCTTTAAAATGGTATCAGAGCCAAGTATGAGTGGCTAAGTTCTCATATTATCCTAAGGTTCTGTCGAAATCCTGTTATAATCCAGTCATGTTCTTATATTGTTAAGAAGGAAGGTTTACTGTTCATCTTCCTTAGAGCTTAGTAACTTTATTCTCTTGGTCTAGATACAGTTAAAACCTTTTTTCGAGTCTTAGTGTGAGGTAGCCGATTAATCTCCGGCTCAGACGTTGGCAAGCCTGAAACAGCCATAGTGCCCACAAGACTAGGAGTGTCGCCATAGGCCATAGGCATTAGTGTTCCCGTCCCCAAGAACACATAGATAGAAAAAGGTTTATACAGTTGTGACATTGGAGAAACAAGTCACTTTATTGGAGAACCAAAACTTTTCCAATAAAGTGTTTAGCAATGCTGTAAATCGACGATGATATTCTAGATAAGATTAATAAACAGTTAAAAATATCTGGAGCAAAAACATCAGCAAAAACTACTGAGAAACCAAGTTCTAGTAACTGTTAGACCCACAAGGAGTGGCCCAAGCATATATTGTCCAAAAGGGTCATAGTCAAGATATGCTTGGGCCACTCCTTGTGGGTCTAACATATCACCATTGTCACTGGTTAATGATATACTTACTAAGATCATTGATAGATTTGATGGGTTAGAATAGAGAAAATGACGTTGAAAGTTCGGTTATCATTTTTGGATCTCAAATGACTTGGGGGTTGTTTTGGTCTGATTAATTGGATAGAATTAGTTGGATATTGATGTAAAATGATATTTATATGGTTGTTGATGTTGTTGATAAGTTGCTATTCTTGAATTTGGGAGAATAAAGTGTATGAAGATATCGTATACAAAGCGTATACCGGGCTGTTTTAGTGTATATCCTTGGGAGTTGATGCTTTGAGTTTAAAGAGGATTATATGAGATGGTTCTTGTTGTTGTTAATTTAGTTGAATTGGATTTTTGGGGTTGTCCAGTTTATAAAGGAAATGCTATCAAAATTTCGTTAGAAATAGAGATAAGTTTAAGGGATGGATTATAAGGATATATATTGGATTGATTATTGGTAAATTGATATTGTTGATAGATTAGCGTGACCCGAAGATGGATTGTGGTTAGTTGGAAAGCGGCAAAGGTATGTAAGGCAAACCTTTCTTCCTTTGGCATGATTCTTGTTGTTATTCGTTCTATATGCACTCCATATGATTCCATTCTTAGATGACTAAGGTCTAAATGTTCCTTGTGATGGCTTATTGATATGGTACTCCTATTCCGTTCCGAAAGTAACACCCATAAGGTGCCAAGTTGAGTTGTGTATATGGTTTTACTAATGATTTCGAGGAAATGAGTTTTATACCCAAGGAAACATAAAGTTTGATTTTCAAAACCATTCCGAAGGGGGTGCGAGATTTTACTACATTTCATTTACGATTTATGTTTACATTCCATAACATCATCCCTTTGTATTGATATGATCATTTATTCTTTGGGTAGGGCAATAAGATGAAATTGAGTAGAATATAAGTAGTAAGAATTTCATAACAATTCTACCCTCAAACCAGGAAGTATGTCCTCCTAAGTCTAGTGAGATACAAATTTGATAACTTCTTATGAAAGACTAAGGCTAATAACTGGATTGTGATGAATTGATTAGTGACTTATGCTATGAATTGAAATTGATATTTGTGGATTGAGTTCTTGTTGATATGATGGTGATGTTAAGACGAAAGCGGCTGCCCGAAGGGGCCATCATTATTAAGCCGGAAGCGGCTGCCCGAAGGAGCCATCATTATTATACCGGAAGCGGCTATCCGAAGGGACTATTGTGATACTAGCCGGAAGCGGCTGTCCGAAGGGACCATTCTATTAACATGTCGGAAGCGGCATGTGTGTTGGATTGCATTGTTTACTTAAAGATTGTTTTGAGACTTCGTGTGCACATTTATGTTTCTTCCAGCGAAGGCTGCAGGTAATGAGTTAGATTGTGATTTTTTCTCTCCTAAGTAAAATTATGATTATGATTTGTTACCACCTCACATACTCAGTACATTGTCCGTACTGACGTCCTTTTGCTTGGAGACGCTGCGTTCATACCCGCAGCCCCAGATTGTTTGGCAAGTTAAGTGTATAGCTAGGATGCTTGATATCAGCTGGGATTGGCTAGTTCCACCTCATTCTGGAGCTGTGCTAAGTCATGTATAGATATGTATGATTATGGGTATGTCAGGGCCCTTTCCTATCTCATAATGTTCAGTTCACTTCTTAGAGACTTCTGCAGACAGTGTCGTGTGGTATGTTTGTCGAGATGTCGACAAAGTGATGTCAGTTGAGTCATTTGTAGATTATAGAAGAGTATTTATTTTAGATGATTTAAATTTGTTTAAATTACTTATTTGATTGAAAGTTTTCATAATCGTTATAAAGATAATGATTTATATTTGAAAAAGTTTTATGTTCTTAAAAGTTTTTGAAATGACAAGTTTTGATAGAGCGAATGTCTAAGGGTTCGCTCGACTCTGATGAGAGTCGGGTGCCCTTCATGCCCTACCATTGTTAGGGTGTGACAGTTTGAGTGTGAAAGTGTTCTTATGGCCTGATTGTTGTATGAAGCATCTTGGATGTAGATTTACATGCTTGGAAGGTAGACTAGCTAAGTAAGCAGCAAGGTATGTTAAGGCTATCCCTTTCTTTCCTAAGGCATGATTCCATTGCTTCGAGCTTACACAAAGTATGTCCATAATGATTCCTCTCTTAGAAATATTAGAAGCATATGTTTTTTATGTTCTTATGATATTATTGATCCTTATCTCGTGATTATTGGTTATTGATCTCATATTATGGTTATTGATCTTATTATTGATGTTGATCTCATCTTATGATTATTGTTCCTTCAAGGTGAGATATGTCCATGATAATAGTTCCATAATGACAATCGGAGATTTACCGACCTTACGTCACTCCGATAGAGTCATAGCTTTTATTTTGGCTATCATGCATGCTTATCTATATATATGTAGCTATTTTCTCACACCGAGCCGCGTTATAGTCGGTCGGGTACGGTACCTATTGTGTAACCACTAATCAGTTGGGTTTTCACACCGAGTCCCGAAAGGGCCGAGTATGTTTCACACTTAGTCCTGAAAGGGCCGGGTATGTTTCACACCGAGTCCCGAAAGGGCCGAGTATGTTTCACACCTAGTCCCATAAGGGCCGGGTACGTTAAACACCGAGTCCTGAAAAGTTCTGGTACGTTATGATGATGATATGATGATAACACCGACCCTATATGGCCGGGTACGGTATTTTATATATATATATATATATGTATGAAAATATCTTTTCTTAAAAAGGCAAGCATGCATGACATCCGCCTTAAAAGGCATTCAGAGGTACAAGTTGATCTCTATTATCTTATGATATCTCCATATAACCAGTAATCCTTTCAATATCTTCAATTCTGGGATCATCCTCCTTTAGTGCAACATAGAATCTAGATTTAGCTTTGGTGACTTGTTGTCCTGATACCTTCGCATATCTCTCAAGTTCAGTCAACATAAGTTGAAGAGAAGTGGGATCGCATGATGAGAATAAAATTTTATCATCTGTATAGCACAAATGAAAAGTAGTAGGACTATTCAAATCAATAGAGTAAGGAATAGAGTTATTTTAGTTTACTGAATCCATTAATCTGGACAAAATTTCTGCTCATATGACAAATAAAGATGGGGATAAAGGATTTCTCTGTTTTAATCCCCTTATGGAGTTGAAGAACCCATGTCTGACTCCATTGATGTTCACATAATACCAAATATTTGAAATTAATCTTTATAGACTATCAATCCATGATTCATCAAATCCAAAATGCCTCAAAACTTCACATAAGAATTCCCAAGAGACTCTATCATATGCTTTGGCCATATCCAATTTCAATACTACATTACCATACTAAGATGGTTTTGCAATATTATTAACCATGTCATGGGTAAGCATAATGTCTTCAGTAATAGATCTCCCCTTGATAAAATCTGTTTGATTAGGAGAGATCATCTTATGCAGATCATCTTATACATCAGCTTGCTTAGTCTTTGGTTAACCAGCTTTGAAATATTTTCAAAGAAAAGTTACTAAGACTGATTGGTCTTAGATCTGTAAAAGCCTGTGGAAAGTCAACATTAGGAATTAGAATAAGACATGTGAGTGAGATCTTTAGGGACTTGGTTTCCTGCAAAAAAATCAAGAACCATTAGAAGAAGATCATTCTTAATAATGTTCCAACAACTATGGTAGAATTTCGCTGAATTCCCATCAGGTCCAGGGGCACTGTGCGAACTCAGGGAGAATACTACCTCTTTTATCTCATCCATAGTTTTATTAGCCAAAAGATTAGTGTTGTCATGATCAATGATTTTGGGAATGTATTTAAGAATAGAAAGACTATTCTTTGGTAAACTGTCTATGGCAAAAGGATATTGCTTCATTGGTAAATTCATCTTCTCCATCTATCCATCTTCTATCCTCCATCCTAATCTTCTTTAATGATAGTCTTTTTTTCCTTCCTTTAACAATGGAGTGAAAGAATTTTGAATTCCTTCCACAAACCACTGAATACCAGACTTCTGTTTCCAAAAAGACTTCTCTTTTTTTGTAAGCTCTGATAAGTAAGGCATTGGTCTGGTTTAGTTCAGATCTGTTAGTCTCTGAATTGTCTTGGAGAAATTCTATCTTCAATCTCAACAATCTTTTTTTTTAAAACTCTTAACAGTGTCAAAAATATTGTTAATAGATTTTCTGGACCATTCAAAAAGGTTTTTACAAGTATTCTTCAGTTTCAAGTGAAAATCCACATTGGGGACCCCTGCACTTTAATGTTCCAAGCTTGATTAACCACCTCATGGAAATCATCTTGTTCTCTCCATAGGTCTAAGAATCTGAAGTACTTTACTCTAGTACTGGACTTAGCATTGGTGAGAAGAGATGAGTAATCAGAACCAATTTTGATTAAGTGATTGACATTTGTGAGAAGTTACTGACTTGTAAGAAGTTGCTTCCACCCATTTGGTGAAGTAGGTGATGGCGACCCAGATGAAGCGATGCCCATTAGACGTTGGTGGCTCGATGGGCCAGATGATGTCCATCCCCCATGCCACGAATGGCCAAGGTGAGCTCATCAGATGTAGTTCCATTGGAGGAATCATGATCAAGTCTCCGTGTATCTGACATTAGTGGCATTTTTGCCCAAATTTGTAGGAATCATGCTCCATGGTCATCATGTAGTATTATGTCCTCAAGATCCTCTTGGCCAGGATGAATCTATTCATGTGGGGTCCACATGTTCCTACGTGTACCTCTTTCAGTAGTCTTGTGGCCTCTTCAGCGTCCACACATCTGAGGAATCCGAGGTCGGGTGTTCTCTTGTATAACATTTCTTTGTTTAGGAAGAATCCATTGGCTAATCTTCTGATGGTTTTCTTTTGATTTGTTGAGCTTTCTGGAGGATACTCTCCTTTTTCAAGGTACGCTTTGATGTCTGCGTACCATGGCTTGCCATCTGGCTCGGCCTCAACGTGAGCGCAGTGAGCCTATTCTTCTTTCAAAGTGATTTCTAGCGAATCAATGTGGGTACTCTCGGGGTGCTGAATTTGTTACACCCTTCGTTTTCGTAGTGGTAGAATTTATGATTTCCTAGATGGGTAGGCCTTGGGAATTGAGACCCGAGCCCGAGTTTTGGAGATAGAAAGTGTCCTACCCCGTGTGCAATGGTACCACCAGGTATTCCTGGTGATTTACAGGATTAGAAGTTGAACGAATCGAATCAACATGATCTGAGTCTGCAGACACCAGTCATGATCGATGGGTCATCGAACCTGTCGACGGGCCGTCGTTGTGCGGCGTCGACAGGGTTCCGCAGCCCTGCATTCTGCAGGCGCAGGTCGACGAGCACGTCGACGGGTCATCGACCCGCTCGTCGAACCGGACCACTGAAGCAATTAATTCTCCAAGTATAAATATGTGGGTCACGACTTCATTTCATATTTTCCTCCTTCCAAAAATCAGAAAAACCCTAATACATTCTCTCCCAATATTTTCCATCACATTAGTGAAGATTTGACAAGACCCGGACCCCGTAAACCCGAGATGGCGAAGAAGAAAGGTTGCTTCTAGGGTTTCTTCAAGTTGTGCAGCTTAGGGAGTTAAAGTGAAGTGATTCTTGGGATTCTTGACCCCTCAAGGTATGTAAATGATTTCTACCTTTGTATTTAAGTTGAGTATCAAGAGTTTTAGTGATTTTAAGTCAAGAAGGGGTAGTTGTGAAAGTGGTAAATGACGAAAGACAAAATAGTAACTTAGGGTTATTTTAAGAGATGATTGGGAATGGATTGGAATATATTTTGATATATAAGCGTTGTTATTGTTGTTATGGTTGGTATTAAAGTGAATGAGAAGTTGAAGAGTTGTTAAGCTTATGAGAGAAATGTTGTTCATGATTTCTTAAGCTCTCTATGCATCTAAAGGAGGTTAGCAAGTGAAGTACCTAGTCTAATGAAGGTCTATGTTGTCTTAATTGTAGACTTACAAGTCGAGAAGTAGGAGTTGGACGATTTGATATACGTCAAGGTATGTTAAGGCTATCCTTTCCTTCTTTTGGCATGATCCTATTATGTGATCCAACAAGTGAGTAAGCGAGATTTCATATTACTCTACTCTTAGAAGTATTAGGAGTATTCCAGTCTTTAATGTTCATGTACCCCCTTTATGATTATTCCTTCTGTTCATGGGTCCAGTTTTATGTATACAGTTATTCATGCATTACATTCATTTATATATATATATATATATATATATATATATATAAATGAATGTTGACCCGTGACCAGAAGGCGTTATATACGCATTACCACCTGATCAGCTGGTGCACTATTATGATGATATGAGAATCAGGCTACAAGTATCGCAGCAATGTACATGATGATGGCCGCAGAGAGGCCGATATGATATGAGAAAAGAGACAGGAGTTATATACGCACATATATCAGGCGTTATATACGCACCTATATATAGATGTATGACCTTCATTGATAGGCACGAGCATGCATATTATGCGCCCACAGAGGCATTGTTAGATATACAAATTCATGCAGATAGTAGTTCATACAAGTACATGCAGATACTAGTTCATACAAGTACATACAGTCAGTCAATTCAGCTTATGAGTTCAGATCTTATCCATGATTCCCATGTGTGTATATATATGATGTTGCTCTTATGCTTTACATGCTCAGTACGTTATCCGTACTGACTCCCCGTTGCTCGGGGGACTGTGTTCATGCCCGCAGGTACAGGGTGACACATAGGTGGTCCAGCTCAGTAGGACCTCTAGATTTAGCAGTGGTCAGTACGCTCCATTCGATCCGGAGCTACAGTCAGTTTTGGTATGCCCCTTTTGAGATGTGTATGCATATGGGTATGACGGGGCCCTGTCCCGTCCTTTCTACAGCTTTTATTCCAGTAGAGGTCTATAGACAGTTGTATGTATTAGTCAGACGATGTAGCCTTGTCAGCCTCTATTCTTTTGTGTACAGTATATGTAGCAGCCTAGCTGGCTTGCACTGTTCTTCCGCATGATTGCGTATATATGTATGCAGATTGTACAGAGTTCTGATATTTCCTTTTTTTGAGATTAGTTGTGCCATTCATGGGCCTTTGATTTTCAGTATATTTTAGATACGAGTATAGAGGTGTTTGGCCGCTAGAGATCAGACGCCTGTCACGGCTCATCGGTTAGGTCGTGACAGGATTATGAAGGATATTGTAGCCAAAGCGTCGGCAAACTCGTTCTGAGCCCTCGAGGTCTGTTTGAAGTCGATGCTTTTAAATATCCCATATAGCCTCAGTACCAGATTCATATATGGCAGTATTTAGTCATTCTTGGTCGCCCAATTCCCTTTTACTTGATTTACGAGCAAGTCAGAATCTCTGATTACCAGCAACTCTTGTATGATCATGTCTAGTACCATTCTGAGGCTGAGAATACATGCTTCATATTCGGCCATGTCGTTGGTACATCTGAAGTTGAGTTTTGCGGCCTTCGGATAGTGTTGTCCTGGTTCTAATGTCAACACTGCTCCTATGCCGAAACCTTTCCAATTGACAGCTCGATCGAAGAATAGTCTCCACCCCGAGTATGGATCGCCTGTCTCTTCTTCCATAGCCATCACTTCCTCGTCTGGGAAGAAATTTCGCAATGGTTCAAGCTCACCATCAACGGGACTTTATGCCAACAGGTCGTCCAATGCTTGTCCCTTTACTGCTTTTTTTGCTACATATACGATGTCGAATTCACTCAGTAGCATCTGCCATTTGGCTAACTTTCCCACAGGCATCGGCTGCCAAACGATATACCGTAACGGGTCCATTCCGGAGATGAGGTGGATGGTAAACACTGACAGGTAATGTCTTAGCTTTTGGGCGACCCATGTTAGGGCGCAGCATGTTTTCTCTACGAGTGTGTATCTTGACTCGCAGGGCGTGAACTTCTTGCTCAGATAGTAGATGGCATGTTCCTTTTTGCCTTCCTCATCATGTTGAGCGAGCATGCATCCAAAAGCATTCTCTGATACTGACACGTACAGTAGCAATGGACTTCCTGGTCTGGGTGGTACCAGGACAGGAGGATTGGAAAGTTATTTCTTGATTTTGTCGAACACCTCTTGGCATTCCTCCTTCCACTTTATGGGAGCGTCTTTCTTGAGAAATTTGTGGATCGGTTCCACAATCACAGTTGATTAGGCTATGAATTGCCGAATGTAGTTCAACCTTCCCAGGAAGCTCATGACTTCTTTCTTGGTCTCGGGGGTCGGCAGTTCTTGAATCGCCTTGATTTTGGTAGGGTCTAATTCGATGCCTCTACGGCTGACTATAAACCCTAAAAGTTTACCTGCGGGCACCCTAAATGCGCACTTTCCTGGATTCAGCTACAAGATTAACTTGCAAAGCCTGTCAAAGAATTTACGCAAGTGTGTGATATGCTCTGAACTCTCCCTTGACTTTATGATGACATCGTCCACATAAACTTCGATATCTCGATGTATCATATCATGGAACAGGGTGGTCATTGCTCTTATATATGTGGCGCCGGCATTTTTGTGGCTGAACGGCATTACCCTGTAATGGTAGACTCCCCAATGGGTGATGAAAGCTGTCTTTTCAGCGTCTTCTTCGCTCATGAGTATCTAATGGTACCTGGCGAAACTACCCACAAACTACTCCAGCTCGTGGTTGCAAAGTTTTCAACGAGAATGTGGATATTTGGAAGGGAAAAGTTATATTTTGGATTGGCCCGGTTGAGATCCCGGTAGTCCACACAAATTCAGATTTTCCCATCCTTCTTGGGTACTGGCACTATGTTGGCCAACCAAGTGAGGTAGGATGTTACCTCCACTATTCGAGATTCAATCTATTTTTCCACTTCAATCTTGATTCTGATACTCATGTTCGATTTAAATGTCCGGGTCTTATGCTTGATCGGAGTAAAACCTTCCTTGATAGGCAATATATGGAAAACTACTTCCGTGCTCAATCTTGGCATATCAGCGTATGACCAGGCGAAGACGTCCACATATTCCTTTAGTAGGGATATAAGTTCTTCTTACCGTAATGCTTCCAAATGCGGCTGATTCGCGTTTCTTTAACGTTTTCTTCATCACTGAGGTTGATTACCTTGGTTTCGTCCATTTTTTGGTTTTTTCTTGTCTGCCAATTCTTCCAATCCTTCTATCAAACCCTCTGACATCATCATCTCCTCATCGTATTCCTCGTACTCTAATTTGTTATCCTCCTCGTTCATTTTGTGACAAGTCATGATATTTTTAGTTATTTTATTATTGTTATTACCGAAAAAGCGAGGAAAAGTAAAATTAGGTTTTATTATTGTTCATTATGCAGGTTTTATTATTATTATTATTATTAATAAAAAAATATAATGTTTTTGCGTGAATCGAGGCTTTTCATTTATTTGAAAATAATTGATTACGAACTGCGATTCTGATCCGGCACAACATCGGACCATTCTCATTTTTAACATCACGAGGCAATTTTTAGAAAAGGGCGATCATTCTGGCCTCGACCGATGTCGCCGTTTTTTAGCAAAAGGATTTTTTTAAAAGCCCATTTCGTTACCAAGGAGCCAAGAAGGGATTGGATATCCAGTTGTCCAAGCACTCCCCCGGCCTCAGGCTGCGGATGGTAGGTATCCTTGGTATTCTTCGATGACTGCGCAACATTCTTCTTCTCGAAACAGCAATTCTAGGCCTTCGTCAGCTACATCATCTCTCTGTATCGGCGTCCTCCTGGGAAATGATTGGTACAACCCCGAAATTGGTCGAGGCAAATTTCTCGTTCTTCGTTCTCTCTAGGTGGCTTTTATGAGCTCGTCCTTGCTAGGAATATACCCAATGCCAAAGTGATAGTTCTCTTTCGGTATTGGCACAAGTTCTTTTATGCCCTCCAGATCTTTTCCCAGACCTCTCCCTGTTTCAGAACCATTTCTCAACATCGTGGAGGCGATCATCTAATATATAGCTGGCATCCATTTGTCAACTTTCTTTTGAGCATGGGTTGCCCCGACATATTCCACCATGTGGAAGTCTGATCTGTTAGGGTTTTTTTCGATCACCGATATGATGTTGTAAGGATACTTCTGCCATCCTTTTCAGCTGTAACCACAACCTCTTAGCCCTGCCACAAAAAACTTCATTGCCTGGTGCAATGTTGATGTCACAACACTAGCAGAGTGTATCCATGGCCATCCCAAAAGCAAATTGTAATTGGCAGTAATGGGCACAACTTGGAATTTTGCTGTGAATGAGGCAGGTCCTATCTGGATGTGCAGATCTATCTCCCCCAAAGAATCACTCTGGGACCCATCAAAAGCCCTGACAATTGTCCTGCTTCGGCGCACTTTGCCAATATTATATCCAAGCTGCGTTAATGTGGTTAAAGGACACACGTTGAGCCCCGGCCCATTATCTATGAGCACTCTTTCTATTACATTGTCACGACACTCTAGAGTATGTAGACAGCTCTGTTATGGGTCGTTCCCTTTGCCAGTAATTCTTGTTTGGAGAAACAGATTTTGTGTTCTCCGATGACATGAGCTACTAGCCCGGCCAAGTCTTCATTGCTCGTGGTTGCTAGCACGTGTGCTTCATCCAACACTTTTATGAGAGTTTGCCTGTGAGGTGGTAAAATGACCAGTAGTGCTAGCACTGATATTTGTGCTGGTGTTTTCTTCAAATGCTCAATAATTGAATAATCCTTCGGTTGCATACGCCGTCAGAAATCTTTGGCTTCTCCCTCAGGTGTTGCTCTCTTCTAGGTGTTTTCCTTTCTTGCGACGTTTTGAGCCAGCTCTTCAAGAGTGTAGCATCTTCCTGAGTGGTTTGTTCAATGGATTTAACTGTTCTGAGGACCCATGCCCTAAAAACTTCCTAGTCCTCGTCCTTCTCAATCATATGGACCTCGTTGTTTCCATGGTTGGTCAACGAGTTCGTGTTTACATTGGGCACTGTAGTTTCCAAGAGAATTTCTCCCTTGTCAATCAGGTCCTGTATTTTATGCTTGAGGTTTATGCAATCTTCAATGTTGTGCCCATTGCCCCCTGAGTGATAAGCACAATTTTGATTGGCTATAAAAAGCCTATACCTTGGCTGAGCTGCCTTCAGAGGGATTTTTTGGATTATACCCGCAGCGTATAGTCTGTCAAAAAGTCGATGCCTTAGCTCAAAGAGTATTGTAAATTCTTTTGTTGGCTTTCTTTCAAAAGCATGACGTATAGCATTGTGTGCTGGTGGTGGTGGTTGATTTTGGTAGTTCGGGGGTGGATGTTTTTGTGGTGGGTTGTTCTACGGTGGACGGTAAACATGGGTTGCTGCTTGATAATTTTGTTGGGGTGGTTGGTAGGTTTGTTGCGGTGGTGGTTGGTAAGTTGGTACTTGGACATTTGATGGAGCTACATAGGCAAGGTACATTGGTGGCGAAACTTGGTTGTACGCAAAATGTAGGTGCAACACTATAGGGAGGAGTTGGATAGTTGACAGGTGGTGGGGTTTAATGAGAAGATTGTGGCTCTTCTTGCCTTTTGGGGTTTGGATATGGGGTGTGGGATATGTTTGTCAGTCCTCTTTGTTTTTTTCTTTTTTTTTTTGTGGAAGACTCCTACGGCGGCTTGGCCGGATGCCTTGTTGAACATGCTGATGATTTCGCAAACTTAGACCATCTTCTATGGCCTCTCCCATTTTGACCAATTTGGCAAACGGCCTCCCGGCCATGGGCAACATTATATCATAGAATTCTGGTTCCTGCGATCGGATGAACACAGAGACCAGTTCCCTATCACTCATGGATGGTTGCACACAGGCTACTTCGGCCCTCCACCCGCTAGCAAACTCTCTGTAGTTTTCGGTCGATTTTTGCTTGACTTTCTCAAGATAGTATAGGTCTGGCTTCATTTCGACATTGAATCGAAACTTTTCCATGAATATTTCTGCCATATCCTCCCAGGCGAGCCATGGACACATGTCCTGGGTCGCAAACCATTCAGCGGCCTCGGCAGTCAAACTTCGGCTGAACAGTCGTACAATTAGGTGCTCATTATTCTTAACACCGACCAACTAGTCACAGTAAGAACGGAGATGCGCTCGAGCTTGAAGGCATAACACTCTTCAATATCATGTCCTATAGCTCCACTATGGAATAAACAAATCTTGTTTCTATTAGGACCCACTGGCAGGGGCTCGTGGATAGGTTCCATAGGTCTGATCTTCCTTAAGGTAGCCAAAGTTGAGAAGATGCGAGCGTACGTCTCCTCAAAGACTATGAAATCGTACCGCCATATTTGAATTTCAGCGGTGAATCCTTCTCTTGGGACGATGAGATCGTGGACTAGGAGGTTATCGGGCCTTTATAGAGTCCCAATGATTCTATCGTCTATCATGCTGACGATCCTTCTCCTTAACTCTAAATAGTCATTCAGATTATGGCCCGCTTGATTACAGTGGAAAGGGCACCTCTTATAAGCATAAACCAACTCGGGGTTGGCAGTCTGACTCGGGTGGTGCAAGATATTCCAATAGCCTATATCCTCTTGAACATATCCTTACAACTGATGGGCCGATGAGCCACCCTAAAAGGAGAAGATCAAGCTTTGAAAGCTATGCCCCACCATACCGGCGACTGAGGGTCGATACTTTCAAAGTTTTTCGAGACCATGGTGGATGCAGCTGGTACTGGCTCGGGAGAGGGTTCATAGAAGTTTGATCCTTCATCGGTGAGTGCGTAGTAGTCTGACTCATCGTCTACATCACACCCTTCTTCCTGGAACTCAGTAAACATTCCAAAAGGCTCCAGGCCTTCCTCATCCTCTGTATCCACAGACTCAGATTCTTCTTGCTTTATGTCCTGGGGCTCAGCTTCCCCTAGTTGTTCTTTCTCGACTTCATGTGGTTTGGAGGCTTCCTCTTGAGGGTTCGATTCCTCTTGTAGATCTGACTCCATCATCTAAGGGTCAGATTCTACTCTCTGATTTCCATTCTCCTCGGGGACTCCTTCTCGAGACGTCTCCAGCCTCCTTTCTAGTGGTACATAATTTATTACCAATGCTCTTACTTCTTCTGAGACATTTTCCTCAAAATATTGTTATTGGGGAGTCCCTTATGATGGGGTACCAACCAAGTTAAACAGTCTATCAACCTCTTCGATCTTTTTCCTTATCTCTTGCAATTGCTCCTCCATTTGTTGAACCTTGAGACGCAACATCTCGGTGGTCTCCGCTAGGGTGAGCATATTTTGATCTCCTTGGTTTGCCATTTTTTAAATCAACCTTTTATTGGAGATAAACTTGGGTAAGTTTTCGGTCAACTGGTTTTTCTTGTTATGAAATTTAAAAAATTTCGATCAACCCTATTTTGACTTTAATACGCGATAGCACATATAGCAAGTAAGCCTGTAACAAACAGTCACGTAATTAGTAAGCAGTTATACTATGCGTGTTTCTATGGCTTTGAGCCAAGGTCGTCCTAATCATATGAAACATGCAAGTTCCATGTGCAAAGAATGAACCATTGCCCCGAAAAATCATCATATCTATATTAACAATAATAATATCTTTCCCGAAGGGATTACAAAGATGATGAAGCTGAGATGAGGCTATAATAAATAAGAACAGTAAAATCAATGGCGTTCTCCTCCATCGGCTGATGTCGGCCCTTGACCTGTCCTGGCCTTTTTGGCCCTTCAAAGGGTCGTCTGAATGTGAAGACGTGTCTGATACAACTCCATTCTGACTATCACAGGATCCGACTCTTCCAGAATCTTAGCCAAACGCTCATCCGTACTTTCCAAGCACTCTTTCAGGCGATTTTCCTCTTGGACTTCGTGCTGAGGTACGGGTTTTGGTACGGGTGTACTGTCCAAATGACTTTGTAGCCAGTCATGGTAACCCGGATCACATCCTGCCTCGAACCTGTATATGGCTAAGGTGTCTGGTCCCCTTTTCACACGACCATTCCATTCTTTGAGTATTATCCCTGCATTCTTGATTTTTTGTTCTGTGTGCTCAACGATGAACTGTTTGGGGTTCCCTACTTGGAGTATCATTTGTCTTCTCCCAAACAGCCTTAAAACCCGAGATATATAGTAGGGGTGGATCCCTCTGACCCCTAATATTGACACAAATGAACAATTCTTTCCCCATACTACTATGGTTTCGGATAGGAATTTGGGGAACATCCATTGGATTCGGTCTTCAATCAAATCAGCAAATAACTTAGCCCACTAATTTTTGAACACAAACCTAAGATTTGGACAGTAATCCACAAGGCGGTGTATCCTGTTCTGTCGACTCAAACCTTGGACCTCTTTGGCGATGTTGAGATGTTTAACAATCCACCATTACAGCAATATATTACACCCTTGGAAGTATCGAAAATGGTTACGGCATTTTTCTAGATCTCTAAAGATGTTAGCAAAGATGATAGGGGCTAGATCAATATACCTGGTTTCTTGATCTTTGGTTATGTCGTAGAAGATGGCTTGAGCTAAGTAGATCACTCGGTTGTCTATAGCAAGCGATTTGTCTTTGGGGAACACCATAGTGCCCAATAAAGTGATGGCAAATGCTAGGGGTATGGCGATTTCCCACCTTTCTCGACTCTTGAATTGTCTTTGATACGAAGCATACCCAGCGGTATCCCGGAACCTTCGATACAGGTCTCTGAATGCTATGGTGGGCTTATGTACCTAGGGCGCCTCGGTCAAGACAAGGAACTTCATGATCTGGCTTGTGGATGGCCTCTAAGGAAATAACATATTGTGGTTTAGCTTATGTCTTCTTCTTAGGCAGGTTCCATTGTAGCCCTTTGAAATACATTTCCAACGGTATATTATGGAGGTCAAGCAGACATCTGTACAAAAAGTTATGGCCATTTTACTGAAGGGTTGCAGAGCAGTCCGCTCACTGGTCATATTATACGGACGAATTATATGGTCCATATAATTTTATACGGACCGTATAAAATGGCCATATTTCGTGAAATTTCAGCTCGACGTTCTTTTTTGCGCCATGATTAAACATTGCCATATTATACGGACCGTATAACTTTATACAGACCGTATAAAGGACCACATAATTTTCTGACTCAGTTTAGTATAAATTCAGGCCTTCAGTTTTTTTTATTTCATTGTTCACAATTCCAAACCCTAGAACGAAGGTTTTCTTCTCTCATCCTTCCAAGACATCAAGGTAAGCCTACTCTAAGCATTCCAAGTCAATTCTAACATGTATTCATTAAATCTAATTAGGAAATCATTGTTCCTTAGCAAAGGTTTTCAAGAAAACCCATATAAAGGTTCAAGAGTCAAGATTTTGGAATTTTTCTTCAAAGATTCGGATTTTCATCAAGTTTTTTGAGCAATTAAGGTATGTAGAGTTGATATCTACGTGTGGGAACATCATTGTTTTTCCCTACGCCTCTTCTCTTATAAAAGTATGAATCTTTACGAAAACTAGGGTTTTTAATCATGTTCATGATAACCCTAGGTCCATGTCCCATGATTATATTATGTATTGAATTATTATTAATTCTTCATTGAGTTCTTGACATTTCATTATGATTATTGAGAATCCGTCCGAAATCCATGAAAACCCATACATTGCATCCCATGGGTTCCTACATGCAAGTTATGAATCATTATGTTATTTTCAAGAAAACACTCTACATGATTTACACGTTTTCATGCAAGTATATTATGTAACTATATTGTTCAAACCCACATTTTACAAGTTATTTGATATGAAACCGTGTTTATGCTATATCACTTCAGAACATGCTTATAAGTTATTTCATGACACCATGTTACAAGTCATTTCATGAAACCCAGTTACAAGTTAACTTCGTGAAATCATGATTACAAGTTATTTCACGAAAATCATGGACTGCTTAGCCAACTATTCATGTTCATGTTTTTGGGAGTTGCTTAGTTAACCGAGAAGGCTCAGTAAAGCCTGAAACTACGTAGCCACCATAGGATAAGGGTTGTCAGCAAGGAGGCAACACCTTCATTATGCAGTTTGGATCCTTACATGCTTATTATTAATTAAATCTCATATCCCTGGCAAGGTGTGAGTGTTCTGCTGGTAGGACGCAAGTACCAGATCATGTTGTCGGTTATATTATAGCACTTGTTGACACCCGATTTTTTTCCCGCCTTTCTTCCAAATATTGATTTGCGCTTCTATTATTTTTTGACAACTTAAGAACAGTTATTTGTTACAACTATTAGCTTTCTATTAATATCGTCGTTCTTCATTATCCAACTGTAGTCACTGCCTATCATCATCATCATCATCATCATCATTATTATTATTATTATTATTATTATTATTATTATTATTATTATTATTATTATATTGTGAACACTTAATATTATAATCGTCATGATCACTTTTAACTTTTCTATTTATGGTCTTACGCAAAAACGCATTGCATTTATTTTATACAATTAAACGATAGCATTTACTTACTTTTAAACTTTATAAAAAATTTCGCACAACTATTACGATATCATGTAATTTTAATTGAGTACTAATAAATATATTTTTATATTAAGTAATATTTTAGCACGCGTTAATTTATAATTAAATAAAGAGTGTCTTTAATCTTAATTCAGAAGCTCAAAGAAATATAAGAAGAAGGTATTTTTCAGTCCAAGAAGACTTCATGTTAGCCCAATCATATGATCCTTTATTCAACCAATATTGTCCCAAAAGAAGTACACTAGGCCAGCTCGTTTGATAAATTCGTCTAGCCCAATAAATTTAGTCCATTAAGACATTAAGTAGTATCTATCCTAGCGGTTTGATTACATCTAATGGTTCAGATTCACTCTTTATTTTAAAGCCCTAATAGACTGGTTTCTCTTCCAAACAACTGCACCTTTGTCTCTTTTTTTTTTCTCATTCCACTTTTGTGCTAATGGTAGCTGCGATTTAGCCATGGACAGATTCGGTTCGTCCATATTGAGCAAAAGGTTGTCCTTTTCTCTGCTCCCTTTTGGCGTGCTCGTTGCCTAATAGAAGACTTTCTCATCTCATTATTTAGGACGTATCAAAATCTTCAATGACCAGAAAAGATATCAACATTTGGGGAAATCCTTGAATTAAATCACGTGAAGGTCCACAAATTCGTCCAAAATCTTCAAACGGGCATTTTGACTCAAGATTCAAACCTGAAGCTTAAAATTCCGCCCAAAACGTCCTAGAACCCTAATCCTATTCTATAAATACCAACATTTTGGGACCAGTTTGGACAATGGTTGAACAACCACTGTGTCTCACTCTAAAAAACAACAAAAACCAGCCACATATCATTCTAAACCACTATATTTCACCTTTCTGTTTGAAACTTTTGGTTAATCTAAGCGGGTTCGGGTTCATCTTGTTTTGAGTGTGGATCCGGGACCTAAAAGCCCTAGTTCACTGCACCCACAAGAGGTTAGATCTAGACCTTACTCAATTATTTTCAGTTATTTGTATGTTTTATGTGTAAAAAATAATCATGTCTTACTTTTTGCTCTAAGCAGACTAAATCTGTTAGTAGGAACGATATTAAGTATTAGTATGTAAGAAATCATCTAGCTATTACTCATGCGAATAAAGATTATGTTTAGGAATAATGATCCTTTAAAAATATTCGTAAGTGTTGCTCATGTTCTGCTTGCTCGATGTGATTTCACGATTTTGTTCCCATAATTAAATATCATGATTTAATATGCATAATTTGTTTTCTTCGACAGTTGGTTACGTAAAATATGCTTCAGCTCGTGAATCTCGAATGCCATATCTTTAGGATCCGTTTAGTTCCCTTCATGGTGTATTGGAATATTTGCTCGTAGTGTCATTTCTTAAAAAACTAGTAGTAGTATATTTTAGGCCTCTATCTTCTTCTAGTTGATGCTAAGAGTATAAAGGTGGGATGTATTCTTACCGGAAAGTTTTGATATGTGAAATAAACTAAATATGCTGATAATGTAGAAATCATGCGTTATGCTTTTCACTTTGGGGAATTTTGCATTAAGTAAAAACTGAACTTGAGTACTATGCTATGAAGTGTAGATTTATTACTACTTAAAAGAAACATGACTATGCTTTAACTCAGCTAAATGTTCTAAAATATTTAATCATGTGATTCTTATCCGAGTTCATGTATTTCTTTTGAATAGCATCCTTTCTAATTCCAAGTTTCTGCTAACTCTTCATTTCATGTACACGGGTGGAGTACTTTGAGTTTCAATAAGAAACTCGGCATCCATGGAGTCCGCCACATATTTCCTTTTACAACTCCTTTACTGCTCTGCATATTTTCTCCTGCACTATATAAACAGTGAAAGGGATAAAAGAGTCTTCATTTTGGCTATCGGATGAGGCGCTCCGCTTTAGTTATTTTCATGATCACTTAATTGTTATTTACCTTATTTGTTTTAAGATTTTACCGTATTCGGTTCATTATTTAGGACCAAAACAGTAGCCTATTCTATTAATCAAGTTCTAACTAGAAGACCTTGAAAATAAGTGTTTTAATTAGCTCTTAATTAATTTTGGTTATTACCTTAGCTTTAATAAAAACCAGTAATGAGTTTTCACTGATTAGCAATGTTGAAATAGTCATATAAACAGCTTTACAGTGCGTGAATTCGTTTTGTTATTTCAAGACTTGGAAACTAGTTCATAAATTTTAGAGATGGGATAATTCTTTTTCACCAACTTTGAGTCAAAAAAAATTTTGTCACACAAGTCTTATCTATCTTTTGGTTAAAATATTCAATGTCTAGCTTTCTTCCAGCAAATGATGTTCTTTTATTTCCTAATTTTTACTTCAAGTAGCCTTTTGAGAATGAAGTCTAATTTAAAAGCCAAGTTTCATTCAAGGTTTTACTTTAGTTAATAATGTTATTTCAGGTGTTGGAGTTTGCTTAAATATTTTCACTAAATAAATCTATTGTACGAAGTAGCCTTCATTTTTCTAATAAATCTAATCCTTCCTTGAATATAAGTAGAGTCATCTTAATTTTTCAAATCTCATTCATGACCAAAAAATTAGTATTTTCAATAAAGATTAAAGGGTGTCGTTAGCATCGGTTTCAAATGAGGAAATGGATTTCAAAAGATGATCTTCTTAAACAAAGTTTACATAAATGCTTTCCCTAAGTTAATTTAGTTAGTTTACTCTTAAAAAGTGGACTTTAAACATTTTTTTACGCTTACACTTAGCCCTTTTAAATGAACCCTAAGTTTGGTCGGTAACCGTCTTTAACGGAATTTAATGGATGCCTAAGACATTCCCATTAGGATATCTAGAACCCATACCTAGAATTTATTAGGTTAGTAAGACCTTTAAAATTAGAGTTTACTTAAGCATTAACTTAGTTAAATTAGGTGTCCTAAGTCACCATATAACATAATTAGGTGGCGACTCCTTAAGTTAAATAATTAGGAATCACCAACATATTGTACTCCGCTTTGACCCGATTAAAATGGGGTATAACAGCTTGGCGACTCTGCTGGGGATATTTAGGTTCTTAACCATAATAAACTTAGGTTAATTAAGTTGATGTGCTTTAGTTGTTTCTTTTATTTGATTTTTTATTTTATTTTATGTGATAAATTTTGGTTATTGCTTTAACTATTTCCTTTATGTGAATTCTTGTAATTATGTGTTACCGCTTTCTTTAACTGTCATTCCGTTCATATTTACTCCACTTCTGGAAACTCACACTATCACACGTACACGCGAGGTGTGTCTTGCGCACCCGTAAATTTCTTTCAAAATACCAAAATTTAGGAGAGTTGGCATACGCGCGGGGTGTCCGAATTTTCGTGTGACCGCGTAGCCTTCTCACTCGAGTAGTCCGCTCGGGAACTTTGTGTGTAGTAAGCCAAATCTTATAAAACTTAGGATAGAGCTATGCCACCAATTTCATGTAAGTCATGCATGCATAAACCATAGGTGGGTCCGTCCTTGGTATCGACTCCACAATTAGGATGCCCACCAAATTGTCGACGGGTTTCATAACCCAATGGCCAACAAGCATATTATGTGTAACGTGATAATGATAGTAGGATCCAAGCCTAATCATGACATGCCGAGTTTGGAAATCATTTTTTCTTTTTTGTAGGATGGATTTCGCCCCCTAGATTCCCGAGATTAAGATGGTCAGTGGTGTTCCAAGCAAGCTGAGGATATGGTGGGAAGATTTGGTCCATGGTTATCACTCCCGAGATATGGGCTCAAATGGCAAATATAATGCAGTATTTGGGGAATGTGGGAGTAGGGCCTAGCAATGACAGGGCATCATCTTCATTTCCGTCGCCAGCGTGATCAAGTGCAAAAGATCTAGGCGAAGTCTTAGAATTGTCTTTACACTATGACATCTTTGATGTATTTAAGTTTATTGTCTCATCAATGTACTCGTTTTTGTTATTTCAATGAAACATAGCCTTTTATTGTCATCTTTGATGTATTTAAGTTTATTGTCTCATCAATGTACTCGTTTTTGTTATTTCAATGAAACTTAGCCTTTTATTTCCAAACTCAACTGTCTCAATTTAATGGCTTGGATCAATCTATCATAATCTCGAATATTTGGCGTTAGGCCTACCTCTGGCACAAAAGAGGTCCCATGCATAATAGGTCGCGCTATGATTGCTAGATTTTTCTTTTACTAAGTGATTTGTTTGCTATGTGATATATGTTTCTTTCAACATTATTTGTCAAATGTTAATATTATTTTATTAAAGTAGCAATCATTCACACTATACTAACGTAGTTTTCTTCATTTTTAAAGGTTTTCTTTAATTTTGATTATTTCCCCAAAGGTTGATTCGTGTTGACCGCGAACTGGTGGATCACCCATACTTCACAAGATCAAAAGCACGAGCATCCAACAACATGAATGATTCAGGTGCATCTGAACAGACTGGCTTGGGACTTATCACCGTTCCGAGAGACGAACCTGAGACTTCAGAGGGAAGAAATGCTGATGAACTCATCGCCCAATTGATGCAACAAATGGCCAACATGTAAAGTGAAATTGAGCGAATTCGAAACCTCACCAACCTGTCCATTACCCTCAATATTCCTCCTCAGGAACTGAGAACAAGTGCGGCTATCCCACCATTCTTTTCGCCTGTTGACTCGCCTGCCCCTCAGCCCTTTCCCTCAAACCCTTCACTTCACACAATCAATCCAAGCGCTACTAATTCGCCCACCATCCTACAACAAACTAGCCTACAAAAAATCATCTCACAACAATCTAATCCACAACAAGCCATCCCACAAACAACTAATCCATAACAAGCCATCCCACAACAAGCCAACCCACAACAAGTTGACTTTCAACAAGCCAATCCATTACCCTCCACCACTCCATATATTCCTCAGTCTTTAGTTATCCAAACTATCCCACTCAACCAGACCACCCCTCCTACCCAAAGCTACCAAGCAACCCAACACATACCGTTGGTACACTCCGCTAACTATAACACGCAGTATGTGCCACCAGTATATGTAGCGGAAGCTCAACCTTTCACTACCCCATTGCAAGCTATACAACATCCAGAGGTTGATCCGTATGAGGAAATGGAAAGGGAAGCAAGGGAAAAAGCGGACGAGAATGTTGCAAATAAGATTCATAATCTGAAGGAAGCATTTAAAAGCATCCAAAGCCACAAGGGATGTGAAGGACTTGAATACGAAGATCTGTGTATTCATCTCGATATTGAGTTTTCTGCTGGATATAAGGTGCCAAAATTTGATATTTTTTATGGAAAAGGAAACCCTCAGGCTCATTTGAGATCGTACTGTGATAAGTTTGTCGGAGTAGGGAAAGATCAAGCCATTAGGATGAAGCTATTTATAAGGAGTTTGACAGGAGAAGCACTTGATTGGTACACATGCAAAGATCCGCAGAAATAGCGTAGTTGGGGAGAGATGGCACAATAATTCATGAATAGGTTCAGGTTTAACAATGAGACTATCCCAGACAGATTCTATTTGATGAAGTTAGAAAGGAACCAACAGAAACTTTCAGAGAGTATGTTATGCAGTGGAGAGCAGAAGCTGCAAAGTTCCAACCCCCGATGGTGGAAAGTGAGATGACGACACTCTTTGTACAATCTCTAAAAGATGCAACATACTATGAAAGGTTGATAACTGTCATCGGGCAAAAGTTTTCTAAAGTTATTAGGATGGGATATTTCATAGAAGAAGGTATCAAGACGGGAAGAATCACAAATTTGGCAGCCTTGCAAGAAACAAATAAGGCAATTCAATCAGATTTAATTGGGGAAGAAACTAAGAAGAAGATGGGTGGAGTGTCCGCGGTCATTACCATCCAGGAACGTAGACCAAACTAGATCTTAACCTACCAATACCCTTCATCACAGCCTTTATATTACAGCCCATACGCCCAAGTCCGTCAGCCTTATTACCAACCTCCACCCGCTCCCTATCCTGTTTACCATACTCAGCCAACATTCTATCATAGAAGTCCGGTTCCTACGATCGGACGAACAAGGAGACCAGTTCCCCATCACTCATGGGTGGTTGCACACGGGCTTCTTCGGCCCTCCACCCGCTAGCAAACATCTCTGTAGTTTTCGGTCGATTTTTTCCTAACCTTCTCAAGATAGTATAGGTCTACTTCATTTCGACATTGAATCGAAACTTTTCCATGAAGCTTTCTGCCTTATCCTCCCAAGCGATCCATTGGCACATGTCCAAGGTCGTAAACTATTCAGCTTCCTCGGCGGTCAAACTTTGGCTGAACAGTCGTATAATTAGGGTCTCGTTATTTTTAAAACCAACCAACTAGTCACAGTAAGAACGGAGATGCACTTTGGGATTTTTGGTTCCATTGAATATCTCAAATTTTTGGATCTAGAATCCCTCTAGCTAGTCCAAGTCTGGATGCATGCATAGGTCATCGTATCGTACCCCTGTGGACTTTCTTATGGTTATGTTGGACCTCACCAACAATTCTTTCATTTTTCTTTCCATATCTTTTTCACGCTTGTCATGCTCGACCCTCCAAGCCTCCTTCATTTCTTAATAATGATCTAATTCTTTGTATTCCGAGGAGGATTCATTTAGAGCGTTGGGTGTGTAGAAGGATAATGTTTGATAGGTAGGGTGATTAAGCGGAACTAACGAGGTTTGCCCAGTTGGCAAAGCTACAACATGTGGCCGAACTGTTGGATTGATGAACACCGGCTGGGGAGCTTGGTATGAGGGAACTGAGTGAGTGGTCCTCGAGAACTGAGTATATTTTGTTGGTGGTGGAATACGGTAAGAAGTATCAGCTTGATGCAGGTCAGTTTGATTAAATGGATGTGGGATGGTTCCTAGTGGGTAGATCGGGAAGTGATCGGGCATTGGCAAGCTTAATGAAGGAAAAGGAGGAGGCGGCAGGAGCATCCTTGTTAGCATTGGTTGCTTCATTCTTAGAAACCCTTCCCTGGAGGACGTGATAGTAGTCAGCAACGTTGTGATCAAGTCCTCCTGAGGCGCTGTCTTTTGTGGGTCTTGGATATATCTTTCGCAGAGGACAAGCTCATTCCTTTCATCATTTGGTGTACCAGATATTTTATTTTTTCCTTTGTTGTCGTTTGAGAGGGAAGCTAATGCGTCTTTCGGCCTTGTGAAGTATGCCAGCTTGCGGTACTTAAGCTAATCGACCTCGTTCTATAAGATAAGAATAACTTAAAAGGTAAACAAAGTTAGCTAGCTGATGTTAAATACATAAAGCAAGATATCATACATTAGTATCTAAGGCGCACGCAGCACATAAAGTCACGTATTAAATCCAGAATATTGATTGACCCTTTGTTCTAGGGATTCGGATATTATGGGCTTTTTTGTTTGAGTAGATCTTGGTCTAATGGGCTTTGAGGTTGACTTACTTTGGAAAACCTTCTTCCTCTTTACAAAGAATTAAAAATAACCGCGGGGGGGGGTGTCGGTGGAGAGATATTATAATTTTTATTATGTAGAGGTCGAGTCTTACGTTGATTGCCTACATATCCCACCAGGAGAAATCAGGCCCTATCATAGCTCGTTTACAAAGAAGGATATACATTTTTTCCTAAATATCCTTTAAGACTAATCCTAACTAAAGACATCCCCAGACCAGGCCCGACAAGGGCTTCCTGCATATCCCTCCATAGGGACGTCAAGTCGGCGCGATTTTTTACATATTTATGGGGGAGGGGGTAACTTTGCATAAAAGTGGGGGACACCTAACATCTACCCAAAAATATAGTCCGGCAGGTCACTGTCCTTACGAACTCGCTCTTTCGTGCTTTGTTTTTCTTCCTTCTCACCATTGTGGCAGGAGGATAACCACGATCTCCCCTATTAGGATCATATGCTTGAGCTCAAGCTTGAAGGCATAACACTCTTTAATATCATGTCCTATAGCTCCACTATGGAATAAACAAATCTTGTTTCTATTAGGATCCACTGGCAGGGGCTCGTGGACAAGTTCCACATATCTGATCTTCCTTAGGGTAGCCAAAGTTGAGAACATGCGAGCATACGTCTCCTCAAAGACTATAAAGTTGTAGTGCCAGATTTGACTTTCAACGGTGGCTCCTTCTCTTGGGACGATGGGATCGTGGACTAGGAGGTTATCGGGCCTCTATAGAGTCGTAATGATTCTATCATCTATCATGCTGACGATCTTTCTCCTTAACTCTAAACAGTCGTTCAGATTATGGCCCACTTGATTACGGTGGAAAGGGAACCACTTATAAGCATAAACCAACTCGGGGATTAGCAGTCTGACTCGGGTGGTGCAAGACATTCCAATATTCTGCATCTTCTCGAACACATCCTTACAACTGACGGGCCGAGGAGCAACCTTAAAAGGAGAAGATCGAGCTTTGAAAGTTATGCCCCGCCATACCGGCGACTGAGGGTCGATCCTTTCAACGTTTTTCGAGACCATAGTGGATGCAACTGGTATTGGCTCAGGAGACAATGCATAGAAGTTTGATCCTTCGTCGGTGAGTGCGTAGTAGTTAGACTCATCGTCTATATCGCACCTTTCTTCCTGGAACTCAGTAAACATGCCAAAAGGCTCCAGGACTTCCTCATCCTCTATATCCACAGACTCAGATTTTTCTTGCTTTATGTCTTGGGCCTCCGCTTCCCCTAATTATTCTTTCTCGACTTCATGTGCTTCGAAGGCTTCCTCTTGAGGTTCCGATTCCTCTTGCGGATCTGACTCCATCATCCAAGTGTCATATTCTACTCTCTGATTTCCATTCTCTTCGGGGACTCCTTCTCGAGGCGTCTCCAGCCTCCTTTCTAGTTGTACATAATTTATTACCAATTCTCTTACTTCTTCTCAGACATTTTCCTCAAAATATTGTTACTGGGGAATCCCTTCTGGTGGGGTACCAACCAAGTTCAACAGTCTGTCATCCTCTTCGATTTTTTTCCTTATCTCTTACAAATGCTCCTCTATTTGTTGAACCTTGAGCCGCAACATCTCGGCGGTTTCTGCTAGGGTGAGCATATTTTGATCTCCTTGGTTTGCCATTTTGTAAATCAACCTTTTATTGGAGATAAACTTAGGTAAGTTTTCGGTCAACTGGTTTTTCTTGTTATGTAATTTAGAAAATTTCTAGCAACCCTATTCTACATTTAATACGCGATAGCACATATAGCAAGTAAGCATGTAACAAACAGTCACGGAATTAGTAGGCAGTTATACTATGCGCGTTTCTATGGCTTTGAGCCAAAGTCGTCCTAATCGTACGAAACATGCAAGTGCCATATGTAAAGAATGAACCATTACCCCGAAAAATCATCATATCTATATTAACAATAATAATATCTTCTCTGAAGGGATTACAAAGTTGATGAAGCTGAGATGAGGCTATAATAAATAAAAATAGTAAAATCAATGGCATTCTCCTCCATCAACTGATGTCAGCCATTGACCTGTCCTGGCCTTTTAGGCCCTTCGAAGGGTCGTTTGAATGTGAAGACATGTCTGATACAGCTCTATTCTGACTATCAAGGGATCCGACTCTTCCAGAATCTTAGCCAAACGCTCATCCGTACTTTCTAAGAACTCTTTCAGGCGATTTTCCTCTTGGACTTCGTGCTGAGGTACGAGTCTTGGCACGGGTATACTGGCCAAATGACCTTGTAGCCAGTCATGGTAACCTGGATCACATCCTGCCTCGAACCTATCTGTGGCTAAGGTGTTTGGTCCCCATTTTATGCGATCATTCCATTCTCTGAGTATTATCCCTGCATTCTTGATTTTTTGTTTTATGTGCTCAACGATGAACTGTTCGGGGTTCCCTACTTGGAGTATTATTTGCCTTCTCTCAAACTGCCTTAAAACCTGAGATGATAGTAGGGGTGGATCCCTCTGACCCCTGATATTGTCACAAATGGACAATTCTTTCCCCATACTACTATGGTTTCAGATAGGAATTTGGGGAACATCCATTGGATTCGGTCGTCAGCCAAATCAGCGAATAACTTAGCCCACTCATTTTTGGACACAAACTTAAGATTTGGACGGTAATCACGAGGCGGTGTATCCTGTTCTGTCGACTCAAACCTTGGACCTCTTTAGCGATGTTGAGATGTTTGACAATCCACCATTGCAGCAATATATTACACCCTTGGAAGTACCGAAAATGGTTACGGTATTTGTCTAGAGCCCTGAAGATGTTCGCCAAGATGATAGAGGCTAGGTCAAAATACCTAGTTTCTTGATCTTTGGTTATGCCGTAGAAGATGGCTTGAGCTAAGTAGATCACTCGGTTGTCTATAGCCAGCGATTCGTCTTTGGGGAATACTATAGTGCCCAATAAAGTGATGGAAAATGCTAGGGGTCTGGCGATTTCCCACCCTTCTCGACTCTTGAATTGCCTTTGATTCGAAGCATACCCAGCGGCATCCCCAAACCTTCGATACATGTCTCTAAAGGCTAGGTAGGACCATGTGCCCAGGGCGCCTCGGTCAAAGCAAGGAACTTCATGATCTGACCTGTGGATGGCCTCTGAGGAAATAACATATTGTGGTCAGGCTTATGTCTTCTTCTTACACAGGTTCCATTGTTGTCGATAGCTGTAACACATCGTAGCTTCGGGCTAAGGTTTGACTCGTAAGATAATAATATAATAGAACCAATATGAGGATTATAGGAAGTGTTTTGAAAACTAATCAAGTCATAAGATCCATCTTTGGGCAAAACAAAGTTGGAAGCCACTCTAGGGATATGTTTTCAAGTGAGTTTGTAGAAGGTCTTACTTCCAGCGACCATAAGCCCATAATTATTTGGTAATTTAGGAAAACTTCTTTGATGATAGTTGTAGCCCTTTGAAATACCTTTCCAACGGTATATTATGGAAGTTAAGCAGACATCTGTACAAAACGATATGGCCATTTTACTGAAGGGTTGCAAAGTAGTCCGCTCACTGGTCATATCATACGGACGAATTATACGGTCCATATAATTTTATACGGACCGTATAAAATGGCCATATTTCGTGAAATTTTAGCTCGACAGTCTTTTTTGCGCCATGATTAAACATTGTCATATTATACGGACCGTATAACTTTATATAGACCGTATAAATGACCATATAATTTTTTGACTCAGTTTAGTATAAATTCAGGCCTTCAGTTCTTTTATTTCATTATTCACAATTCCAAACCCTAGAACGAAGGTTTTCTTCTCTCATCCTTCCAAGACATCAAGGTAAGCCTACTCTAAGCATTTCAAGTCAATTCTAAAGGTTCAAGATTCAAGATTTTGGAATTTTTCAACAAAGATTCAGATTTTCATCAAGTTTTTTGAGCAATTAAGGTATGTAGAGTTGTTATCTATGTGTGGGAACATCATTGTTCTTCCCCACACCTCTTCTCCCATAAAAGTATGAATCTTTACGAAAACTAGGGTTTTTAATCATGTTCATTATAACCCTAGGTCCATGTCTCATGATTATATTATATATTGAATTATTATTATTTCTTCATTGAGTTCTTGATATTTCATTATGATTATTGAGAACCAGTCTGAAATCCATGAAAACCCATACTTTGCATCCCATGAGTTACTACATGCAAGTTATGAATTATTATGTTATTTTCAAGAAAACACTCTACATGATTTACACGTTTTCATGCAAGTATGTTATGTAACTATATTGTTCAAACCCATGTTTTACAAGCTATTTGATATGAAACCATGTTGATGTTATATCACTTCAGAACATGCTTACAAGTTATTACATAACACCATGTTACAAGTCATTTCATGAAACCATGTTACAAGTTAATTTCGTGAAATCATTATTACAAGTTATTTCACGAAAATCATGGGCTTCTTAGCCAACTATATCATGTTCATGTTTTTGGGAGTTGCTTAGTTAACCGAGAAAGCTCAGTAAAGCCTGAAACTACGTAGCCACCGTAGGATAAGGGTTGTCAGCAAGGAGGCAATACCTTCATTATGCAGTTTGGATCCTTACATGCTTATTATTATATAAATCTCATATCCCTAGCAAGGTGTGAGTGTTCTGATGGTAGGACGCAAGTACCAGATCATGTTGTCGGTTATATTATTGCACTCTCCATGTTACAAGCAGTTATATATACATGTATTTCTATTGATTTACTATTTTCCGACTTTACTCACGCTTCATGCTCATGTTCAAGTTATATTTAGTTTCAGTTCATGTCCTATACCAAATTTATATATGTACATGTAATTATGTCCATGTCAGATATTCATATTCATGACAAGGTTTCAGTTTCAGTTTTAGCCCTTATCATGTTATTTCATGTACCATGTTTATTTCATTCAGTTGCTTTCCATACCCGTACATTCAATGTGCTGACGTCCCCTTTCAATTTCCTGGGGCCTTGCATTTCACGATGCAGGTGTGGATTTACAGGACGACGCATCTGCTCTATAGGATCATCTACGTATCAGCTTTTGGTGAGCCCCATCTCCTTCGGGGTTTAGTCATTATTTACTTTTATGTCAGTTATGCATTTAAGGTATGCTGGGGCCTTGTCCCAGCAGTTATGATTAGTAGTTCAAACTCATGTTAGAGGTTTCGTAGACTAGACAAGTCAGTTACGTTATGTCAAACTTTCAGAGTCGGTTAGCCATTTTGGTTCATTTATGATATTACCCGCATTCGTGATTTAAACAAGTTTTTTTATTTAATATTATAACTTACTGTGTCTTACAAAGGCTCACTATGCATTCATGTCTTATTCCGCTTATGATACGTCTCATAATGATTCAGCAAACTTTGTGGTTCGCTCGGTCACATGTAGTAAGGCACCTGTTACACCACGGAAAATTCCATACGTGTCGCCTTGTGGATAGGCTAATGTGAGCTTAAAGTTATTATGAAATCCTTATGAGATTATGGGAAGTATTATATAGCTTAAGGTTCGTACCATAGGATTTCAAAGTTATACCAATATGTGAAGTTTAATATGTTGAAGGAAGTGAAGTGTAAGTCGTGTTCAAAAAGGTTTCCGCTTCAATTGAGTTAATATTTATTTAGTAATATCTTAAAGGGTTGCTATAGGGCCTATTGTATGGTTAATGAAGTATTATATAAGTGTCAAGAAGGTTCCATGAGGATGGGAAGTCAAACGAGTCGACGAAACAAAAATCGGAATTTTCCAGTTATATGGCCATATGTACGGACCGTATAAATTATACAGCCCATATAATGGTCCGTAAGTTTGGTCCAGAAAAGGGTGCAGCCTGGTGGAAATATACGGCCTGATATACGGACCATATAAATTATACGGCCCTTATAGTAGGCTGTATAAACCAGGTCGGGTCACATTTTAATTTATAAAGGACGGGCGACCCTCACTTCATTTCATTTACCACATTTCTTCTACACTCTCTAAAGCTCCAAAACCCTTCTCCCAACATATTTTATCCAAACCCAAGAGATTATACAGATTAAATAGCAAGAATCAAGTGTTCATGTGTTAGAAGGTTCCCTAGGGTTGGTAGAATTCAAGAAAGCTTGTGCATGTCGCTAGGGTTTTTAACACAAGTTGATAGCTTCTCCAAAGATGGTTTCTATGGGATAAAAAGGTTAGTTTCCATGCTTGTTTCATGTTAATGAGAATGTTTGGTTGTGCAAAACTTGGGTAGAAGAAGAAACTAGAAAATGAAGTCTAAATGTAGCTTTTATGATGTTTATGAGTAGTAAACTAAAATTAGTCATGATTCTTAGTGTGATATGGATATAATCATGTTATGGAAGGTAATAATGGTGATGAAGAAGCATTATGTGAAAATGTGCTAAAATGGGTATGAAGTTGCTAGCATAAGTTAAACATAAGGATGAAATTGGAAGGCTAATGTAGTGTGATTACTTGATTACGATATTATGAGTGTATTATGAATATTATTGTGGTTTTTGGTAGTTGTTTTGTAAAATGGTGGAAGTTGACGAAATAGAGGAAATGCTGCCCAATTTTCGTTAGATCATGAATGATCCTAGTTTGAGTTTAGTAGTATCACTAAGGTTTAACCATGGTATGAATTCTTCTAAATGTAGATTATTCGAGCTTCGACGGTGAACACTAGATATTTAAGAATTCGAAGAGGTATGTAAGGCTAACTCTTCTTTCACTAAGGCATGCTCCTTTGCTATATGTATCCTTTCATGAATTCCATAGTGTCTTCTAAATGACTCTATCTCTAAGATTTCCAAAGCTTATGACTTTCGATATGTTCACGATGGTATTGTATCCCTTACATGATAGTTGATCCTTATAGGATAGACGTAAAGAAAACAATGATGGTAATAACGTTAATGATACTTATGAGCTCTTAGGTATATGTGTCTACGTGTGACTATTATGTAACACCGAGATTATATGGCCAGGTATGATATTTATTGCGTGCACACCACTGCAGATGGGTACGGTTAACACTGAGCCTTGGTAGGGCCAGGTATGTATTGCACCAAGCACTATCATGGCCGGGTACGTGAATCACCGAACCTTCATGGTCGGGTATGCTATGGTTATGAATATAGTTATGAAATATGGTTATGAATATGGATATGAAAATGTATATGAATACGGATACGAATATGGATATACGTATATGTAAACGTGTATGTACACAAGCACACATTAGAAATGGAAGGTCCCTATGAAAGACAAGTAAGTAATTGTGATGACGTTTCTCATGCTGTCTCTTATGCTCTTATTATGATGTTAATTATGCTTTACACACTCAGTACATTATTCGTACTGATGTCCTTTTGTTTGTGGATGTTGCGTCATGCCCGCAGATGGCCAGGGAGATAGGCTTGACCCATAGCTTCTTATTCAGGGACTATATAGAGGAGCTCTATTTCATACGGAGCTACAGCTTTTGGTATTATTCTTTTATGTACACACATGGGCACGGTGGGGTCCTGTCCCGCCTATATGATGTTACCTACTCTTCTTAGAGGCTCGTAGACAGTTGTGTATGATTAGATGTCTTTAGCCTTATCGTCTTATATGTTGTATATTATCTTGATAGCCTCGTCAGCTAGTGTACATGGATATGGGCATTGTGTTGATGATAATATAAATGTATTGTTTCCCAATGAGATTAGGATGAATGATGGATAAAAAGAATGATTAATCCATGTGGCTCACCTAGATGTAAACGTGAATGCACGATAAGAGGTGTTGGGTGGGTTAGCACCGGGTACCCGTCATGGCCCTCCGGTTGGGTCGTGAGAGCACCGAGTGTCGTGTTTCTCTCAGGAAATGGTTCGGGGCATGACAATAGCGCCCCTAATCTCTTCTAGAGTTGGCGTCATCTCGATGTCTCCAAAACGAAATAAAATTTCTTTGTCGTCCCAGTACTCGACTAATACCTCTATTAGTTCCGGACAACCCTTCATGGTAATGATCGAAGGCAAATGACCCAAGGTGCAACTGATAGTCCAATGATGTTCATCACCTAACTATTGCCACTAGGCTCTGAGAAAATCCGGGGCCTCAAGGACAATGTCAAATCGAATTGTTCGGTCCATCTGCAAATGTAAAGGTCCCCCCCCCCCTTCCCGTAGGGCCAATGGTTCAATCACATAGGCACAAGCATGTTTCCACATAGCACACAAATAAGATGCAGTGTCTTCGGTTTGTAAACCATTCGAACAGAAGGTAGTCCTCCTAATGAACCATAGGTAAGTCTGAGATACCCAAGGCTCGTCTAGGTATGAATGCTATAGTTCGGTAGGAATTTGGCTTCGCTCTGTCCTAGTTATTACTAGAGGGGACTTTGACAAATGACCTGATACATGAGCGGACAATTGGGGTTGAACCGTTAGGGCTGTTGGACGACCGGGTACCAACCCCGCCTCATAACGGTTCCAAAAGAAGTATTTGGTTTTATAGTGAAGGAACGGTTGTGTACCCTATGAAGTCGTCTTTGGAACAAAGTGTAAAATAAATGCCAGGAGTAGCGGAGTTATCATATGTATGCAATGATAATTTATAATTGCGGAAAGGTAAACGCATAAGCAGTTAAAGAAAACAAACTCACATTATATTGGAATCCTTATGGTTAGAACTTTTAAGTCCCCAGCGGAGTCGCCATCCATTACGGTTCGCATTTTATAGGCGGGGTTAGCGCTCGGAAAGCTACTAAGAACTTATTGGTGCTCTTTCGGACTTGTTTTGAGAAAGAATCGCCACATAAATTTTAGAAAATTAGGAAAATCGGGTTCAAAGGATTTATTCAAACGCCCTGAAAAAGCCTTTGTAACAAAAGTTCTAGGTAAAGGTTCTGGTGATCCCCTAGGAAGGTGTTAGGCACCCTAGTATTAAGGATCTGTAGTATACGGTTGACCTCCGAGTTTCAATGTGTGATTTTATATGAACTGCTTATGTTTTGTTTAATTTTCCATATAAAAATACTGTCGTGGCATATCATATTGAATTTTGAAAGAATTAAAGAATTTCCTTTTAAATAAGGGTAGTTTAAGTTCAGATTTAAAATATCCGGGTAAAAATAATATTGTCCTTTTACTTATAAGGATAGTAGACTGGGTATATACCATCTAAAACTAAAGCCATATGTTTGTATATAAGAAATTATATATGTATAGTCTTTTATCAGTTCATGCATTATCCACATTTTGTCTCTTTGGTCAACCGTATCCTCAGAACTATTTACCCAAACTCGGGTTTTGAAGAAAAATCCATTCATTCGATTTTTTTTTTTTTTTTTACTTTTCTTTCTTGAATTTTTTAAATTATGAAACATACTTTAAAGATATATTCAAAGGTAATCCATTTTTTGCATAAGAAAACATTTTTTCACTTTTATTTACTTTTAACAAATGGAATACAACTCACTTATCTTTCGGATCTAATTTGAAACATGTTTGGGTCCCTACCCACAACTTAATCCTAGGTTCTAACTTATAGGGGTTTCAATATCTATAAAAGTTCACTTTTACATATTCATATAGAAAATAATGTAAAACTTATACTAAAAGGAAGGGAAAGAAAGTTTAGCTTTTTCGGCCTTGGGCCCAAATCATTCGGCAATCCTATTCCATTTGTCCACTCGTCTGAAGGGAATAGATCTTCCATGCTCTTCTAGTTCTTCATCCAAAGCTCCAACTCTCCAAGGATTTAAGCATCTGATTCCTTACTTCCACTTTAAGTTTCGCGCCACATACTTCACTTTATTTGTACTGCGCACTAATAGAAAGAAAAGTAGTTAGTCAAAATGATACGCCACCCCATAGGGTGATGTTTATGAACATAAATAATAATATCCCTCGGACTCATATCAAACTTTAAGAGATTTGATTACGGAGGTTCAGACTCATGTTTCTTTTTAATCTAAGACTCATGTTTCTTTTTAATCGAAGGAAAAGAACTCCCGAACATGTCGTGGCTGCGAACTAGTGACTCGTCAATCATTTTAATCGCCTTTCCAAACGCATGTTGGATTCTACATTATTACTATACTATGAGATCATCCTTACCTAAACCGAGGGATAACCTTTCTAGACAAGGCATGGCCTCAAATTAAATGTTCTCATCGGCCCAAGTGCAGTATCCGTTCAAATCAGTGAAGCATCAGAAGTGTAGCAATATGCTCATTTTTTCAAACAGGCAGTGGCTATTTATCAAAGTTCGGTATTAACAACTTTCAGGAAATGCACCAGCTAGCTTTGAAGTGCAGCTACAAACTGCCTTAGAGTGCAGCAACCATTAGCAGCACTTGAACTTCGAAATTCAGCAGAAAAAATATTTAAAATGAAGTAGTTGGGCATTAAAGCCAATAGCCTTTCGCACAAACATAGCAGTAGAGAATATGCATCGAACTCATGGCCTTAGCACATCAACAAAGGCATTAACTTAATCCGTAAGGTAGCATTTGCCATTTCGTCAAGTGTAATACTCATTTCTTTTTCAAAATAAGGCAGCAGCACAGTGTAACGATCCATTTGGTCATTTTGGCGTTTTGCAATCCTTTCCCCAAATTACCCTTTCTGTAGCTTGGAAATGATATTCTTGATTTGTGGGGATAGGTGGTATGGTCATATAATTGACGGGTAAATTTTAGAATTTACCTATTTAATGTGTATGAGTATTTTATTCATAAGAATATTATTTACATACATATAAGATATGAGTTGGAGAATTAAATAAGTGGTTGGTGAGCCTAATTTATACTTTTACAGGTTAGTTGGGTGATTAAGTAATTTGAATAATTTATAAGAGAAAAGTGGGCTAGGCCCATTTATTCCTAGCCCACATATGAGGATACGAGATATATTAGGGTAAAAGAGCTCTTGGCTCTTGGGAAATAAGATTTATTCGAAGGAAGTGACTGGGACTTTGGATGAGCCGACAGTGAAGCACTCTTCAATTTAAGCTTAAGATAAAAGTTTACTTAGTCTATATATTATTGGTTCTTGTAATTTTGTTAGATAAGGATTTGCTAGAACTCAATAATAAATGTAAAGTCCGAATGGAGTAGATTAAAGAAAATCAACATCTGCAAACAATGGTCACGTTCTTTATTTTTATTTTTATTTTTATTTTATTTTTCTTCCAACCATGTAAATGCTTTATTGGTCCTTTTGAAAATGCTTTGGGTTGTAACAATTGATAAGGATTAATGATGGTAGTGAGTTCATACAGTTGAAGTAATGATGATGGCAATCATAAGCTTAATAGCTTCTTTTTTTAGAGTTAGAATAGGCTATAGAAGCCACTGGTTCAATTTTCTTTTCATATTGTTAGGATGTTTTGCCGTGGAACCAGAATATTAATATATAGGTAGATAACAATTGATATTTAGATGTATTGTGGCAGTAGAATATGTTTTCAATTTTAAATCCATGAATTGGGATGTAGAATATTGAGATTTAGCCTAAGCTTGAAATTAGGAAATATGAGGTTTGACCCGTTAATTGAAATTCAGATTGAAACATGATCATAAATTTGGATTCTACAACTTATGGGTAAACTGATTTTCTAATAATATTCCATTTTGGCTCTTGTGGGCTCGGGATCACTTTTCGAGGTGTGTTTTGGGATTTCAAATATAAGTATAGCAATATGGGTGTCCTTAGATTCGTAGTCTACTGTAGATCGCATATTTGATAGATTTCGATCATTCAGAGGCTCTATGCAAATGGAAGGCATTGCTTTGATCATTCGTGGCACCCGCTCGGGATTGAGGTAGGCTACGGCTTACGTTATGTCGAGACTCCGGTTAGCGAAACGTATGTAGATAGTAGTGATTGATGGGGAAAGCATGATAGGACTTCAGGCACGAAGTGGAGGTGAATTCCATCTAGATTGGTATTGTCAGATGTAATGTGGGTTTGTCGCCATTATTGTGATACTGTTATTTGGGCTTGTTGCCATTATTGCGATATTGTTATGTGAGCTTGTTTCCATTATTGCGCTATTGTTATGTGAGCTTGTCACCATGGTTGTGATTTCATGTACTTGATATAATTCTCTCTCTCTCTTGTTCTCTCACTTGTCATATGGGAGAGGACGGTTATTACGGAGAAATTGAATATTGAATATGAATCTGTGAAACCTATGATTGCGGTGATTATTGAGGTTGATTTTGTCACGACCCAGCTAGGGGCCGCGACGGGTACCCGGAGCAATTACCGAGCACCGCTTACTCTACTGCTGGTCTCGCTCATTTAATACTCTTTTATCAATTTTACATACCAATTGTAGGAAAATCATATTTAATCAAAATATAAATACTTCATGTACATTTGCCCCTTGGCCATCAAAATAATACACATACATATGAAAACATCTTGTGAGACCATCTAACCCACACTGCGTATCTACGAGCCTCTACTAACATGATGAATACATGGACGGAACAAGACTCCGTCATGCCCAAAATATGCATATATGAATGTACATCAAAAGAATAGTCATAAGCACCTCCGAACAATGTAGTGCTATCTATCAGCTGACAGCTACTGAGGACCTGGGCCAAGCTCTCCTCCCTGTCTACCTGTGGGCATGAACACAACGTCCGAAGAAAGGACGTCAGTACGAATATTGTACCGAGTATGAGAGGCGTACATAATGAAAGGAAACATCAGTAATATGGGAATAACATCAATATGAGACATATGGATCTGACTGATAATCATAAATGAAGTAATGCATGCTATCTTACTCATACTCATCATCATAACATGTATGCATCATATGCAAGCTGCCCGTCCATGTCGGAACGGTGTGATAATCAATAATATTAGCCCGCGTCCAGGCCTCCCGCGTCCGGGGTACCATCTCATGCCGCCCACTAGTGGTGTCTGCCCACGCCCGTAGGTCGTGGTGTATCCGTATCGCCGCCCGCCGAAGCGGTGTCTGCCCGGCCAACTAGGCCCGGTGTGAAATGCTCATGACATGCTCAATGTAAATGCTCATAGTAATATGCTTATCATAAAATACTTATCTTATCATAATGCGTATATTTGACTCATGATCAACTTTACTCTATCGGGGTGACGTAAGGTCGTGATCCTCCGATTACATTATGGAACCATCATGGACATTCCGCCTCACCTTGAAAGGACTAGTACATAAGGTGAGTATAGGCAAGGAATAACATCATCATCATTCGAGTGTCATCATATCGCATAACTTATCTCATATAGACATTCATAGGCATAAGCTTTTAACTTCTTAGAATGCAAGAACTCATGAAAGGAATAGGGATTCAAGTTAAAGGATTCATGCCTTTAGAAAGAAGGACTAGCCTCACATACCTTGGTCGTTTAGCTAAGATATGGCTCACTTGTTCTCCGTCGATATCACGTCGTTACCTTCATAAGAGAATTCATATTAACATTAGTGAGCTAACTATAAGAACGCGTCGCTAATTCTAGGAGAAGTCGGACAACGCTTCCTTCGCTCATACTACTTTTCTCGCGTTCTATATCAACTCCCAATATTCATAATATTATTCGCAATATCATGATCGACAATCGTCATTTACGTACATTTGGCAAAATCCACCATTTTCCTCTAATTTTCCTTTATTTCTACTTCTAGCTCATCCTTGCGTTTTCATGCTTTTAATGCTTGTTTCATGATAAGAACATCATTTATAACGTATTTGTATTCACAACACTTCAATATTCATAGTTCAATTCCACTATCATTCATTTATGTCACTATTCACTCAATAATGACCCATTTCTATATTCTTTTACATTTCAAGTGTCTAAGCTTTCCAATACTTCAAACTACATGGAATAATCATAAAACTTACCTTGGATGATGGTTGAACAATCCTTAAGTTGAAATACTTCACTTAGCCAAAACCCTAGTCCCACCTTCTTGGGAATTTCTTCACTTAGATGACCCTTTATTGAGTTCTTACCCTTGATTCCATGAAATTAGTGTTGTTGGTCTTGATATTCCCTTTAATTCTCTTGAATTCTTGTGGAGGAATTATTTGGAGAGTTCTAGAATGTCTCTTGAGTTGTTGGATGAATAATGAAGTAATATGAAGCCTAAGTCCCTTTTTAAAATCACAAAATCTGATCTTTAATGAATTCTTGTCGGGGTGAACAGTGGTCGTAAACCACCATATACGGACCGTATTTTAATTTACGGTCTATCCTCCATGGTCGTTTTTAATCATCCCAAAAACAGAAAGTTTGGCTCGGGATTATGGCAATTTACGACTGAGGTTTACGGTCCGTAAACCAGTTTACGCCCGTCCTCCAAGTCGTTTTTAACCATTTTCACAATTTACAGAAAGTTGGGATTCTTGACAAGTTGGAGGACGATTGCACTATACGGTCAGTAAATCACTTTACGGGCTGTATAGTGCCATATACGACCACTGGGCTGAAAAATTTTCCGCGACTTTCTTATTTCCAAAAATTCTTAATTAGCCATTCCCGACTTAATAAAACATCATTCACTCAAACGCTTCATCATTCCACTCATCATACAAGTACAGAGAAATTTCCGAGGTGTAACATTCTTCCCCGCTTTTGGAACATTCGTCCTCGAATGTTCGACACTTGGGAATTCTAGAAAAATTTTGCCAGAGTTTCCTTTGTAATTTGGACACTACCTTTCCATTACAACAACCCACAATATCTTCGCCTCACAGGGCCATATCACAATATCAACACATTTATGGCCACACACGACCAAAAACATAAAATTAAAACATACATACCTTACATCATCGGCGTCTCATCTTGAATCTCTTCTGGGGATTGGAACAAATGGAGGTACATAGATTTCATCTTCTCCTCCGCTTCCCAAGTCATTTCTTCCCGATTATTGTTTCGCCATAAAACTTTGACTGAAGCAACCTTTTTATTCCGAAGCCTTCGTACTAGTCTATCCAAAATGGCAATGGGAATTTCCTCATATGTTAGCTTTTCTGTTACTTGCACATCATCAACCGGAACTATTCTTGTTGGGTCTCCAATACACTTGCGGAGCATCGAAACATGGAATACTGGATGCACGGATTCGAGCTCTAAAGGCAGGTCCAATTTATAGGCTACTCGACTCACCGGGGAATTTGTCAACCCGAACGACATTACTCGAAACTCGTAGTGACCATATCTTGTCCTGAAGGCAGTCTTGGGAATATCTGCTTCCCTAATTCTCACCTGATGATAACCCGATCTCAGATCTATCTTGGAAAACCATTTACCACCTTGCAACTGATCGAACAAGTCGTCAATTCTAGGAAGGGGATATCTGTTCTTCACCGTCACTTTGTTCAACTGCCTGTAGTCGATGCACATTCGTAGCGATCCGTCTTTCTTCCTTACGAACAAGACTGGTGCTCCCCATGGCGAGGAACTAGGCCTTATAAACCCCTTCTCAAGTAAATCCTTTAGCTGTGCTTTTAGCTCTTTCAGTTCTGCTGGAGCCATCCGATACGGAGGAATAGAAATAGGCTCGGTGTCTGGTAGTACATCAATAGCAAAGTCGATCTCCCTTTCTGGAGGAAGGCCTGGTAACTCGTCGGGAAACACATCTGGGAATTCATTCACTACCGGGACAGACTGGAAAGTTGGCACTTCCGCTTCCGTGTCATGAACCCGAACTAGATGACAAATATAACCCTTGGCTATCATCTTCCTCGCCTTAAGGTAGGAAATAAACCTACCCTTTGGGGAAATTGTATTACCTTTCCACTCGAGTATGGGCTCTCCCAGAAATTGGAATCGAACTACCTTTGTCCGGCAACAAACATTAGCATAGCATGATGCCAACCAGTCCATACCCATAATTACGTCAAAATCTATCATCTCAAGTTCAATTAGATCAGCCCTTGTCTGACGATCACCTATAATGACTACACAGTTCTGATATACTTGCCTCGCTATTACAGGATCACCAACCGGAGTGAATACCTCGAAAGGTTTAATTGGCTCAGGTCTTACCCCAACACAATCAGCGATATACAGAGTAATATATGAGAAGGTAGAACCCGGATCAATCAGAGCATATACGTCGCGGGAAAATATAGTCAAGGTACCTGTGACAACATCTGGGGAAGACTCAAGATCCTGTCGCCCAGCTAAGGCATATACACGGGGCTGAACAGCACCTGAAGTGGATGCTCCCCTCTATCTCTGCCTCTGTCTGCTGTAGTCTGAGGAGTCTGTGCTGTCGGGCGCGCTGAAGAAGACCCCGCTGCTGAACCTGTGGGCTGAGTCCCCGCTCTGTCCCTCGCTGAAGGGCAATCTCTCATCATATGACCAACCTGCCCGCAAGCATAACAAGCATCCGAACCCTGACGACACTGTCCGGAATGTAATTTGCCACACTGGCTACACCGCGGTACTGAAGGTCTCCTCTGGCTAAAGTCTCCCCTAGACTGCGAATCTGAGGCCCTCGAACTCTGCCCCTGGCCTGACTGAAAAGAACGGTCAAATCTCCTATCCGAGAATCTGGGAGGTGCACTGGTCGCTGACTGACCTGAGTGCCTGGAATGTGTTTGTCTCGGTCCCCCTCGGTACTCACTGCTCTCCCCATAGATCTATCCCTCTTACCTTGTCTTCTGTCACCCTCACGATCACTTCTCTGCTGTCGTTGTCGTTCCTCGAGGTTCTGAGCATGGGCCTGTATCCGGGAAATATCCATCCCGTCTTGCAAAGAGGCTGTCAGACAATCTCTAAACAAGTGTGGTCCTAAACCACTCACAAATCTATAGACTCGGTCTCCCATGTCAGCCACCATAGTCGGAGCATACCGGGCCAATGAGTTGAATTGCATACTATACTCTCGGGCACTCATGCTTCCCTGCTTCAAATTCAAGAACCTGTCCGCTCTAGCTCGGCGGACTTCAGGTGGCAAGTAATGACGAATAAAGGCATCTGCAAACTCTTGCCACACGGGAGGTGGAGCATTCTCTCCTCTTGATATCACCCAATTTTTATACCATAGTACCGCCACGTCGCGAAGTCTATATGAGGCCAACTCCACGGATTCGGTCTCAGAAGCATGCATAAGTTTCAGCGTCCGCAAAATCTCATCGATAAAACCTTGTGGGTCCTCATCCGGCTTCGACCCGAAACATTCTGGAGGGTTTAGAGTAAGGAAATCACGGGCTCTTGTACTAACCGAACGATCACTTGGGCCCGCATTCTGTCGTTGTGCCTGAGCGGCGACCAACTGTGTCAATAAAAGTATGGCCTCGGACACTTGTTGACTCGAAGCACCCGGTGGAGGAATCGGAGCTGAGGCTCCTCCCTGCTCTTCTACATTGGGCGCGGCCTCACTTTGCGATTCACTTTCCTCTACATTTGTCGGAGGCTCTCTTTCCGCCTGCCTCTTTGTAGTAGCTTTGCCTTTCTGGGCAGCTGTATCTTTTCCTTTCGGCGGCATTTTTCTGAAACCATAACGCACTTTTAGGAATGATATAATCCTAGACATGGCTCTATCGCACGATCTCATGAGAAGAAAGATGGTCATTTTCCTAAATGCCGTGTAGCCTCTAGTTTATTAGCGTGGCGCGCAACACACCATAAACAAGACTCTACTAGACACGACTCGTAGACACTTCCTAGGACGAACTGCTCTGATACCACTCCTGTCACGGCCCAGCTAGGGGCCGCGACGGGTACCCGGAGCAATTACCGAGCACCGCTTACTCTACTGCTGGTCTCGCTCATTTAATACTCTTTTATCAATTTTACATACCAATTGTAGGAAAATCATATTTAATCAAAATATAAATACTTCATGTACATTTGCCCCTTGGCCATCAAAATAATACACATACATATGAAAACATCTTGTGAGACCATCTAACCCACACTGCGTATCTACGAGCCTCTACTAACATGATGAATACATGGACGGAACAAGACTCTGTCATGCCCAAAATATGCATATATGAATGTACATCAAAAGAATAGTCATAAGCACCTCCGAACAATGTAGTGCTATCTATCAGCTGACAGCTACTGAGGACCTGGGCCAAGCTCTCCTCCCTGTCTACCTGTGGGCATGAACACAGCGTCCGAAGAAAGGACGTCAGTACGAATATTGTACCGAGTATGAGAGGCGTACATAATGAAAGGAAACATCAGTAATATGGGAATAACATCAATATGAGACATATGGATCTGACTGATAATCATAAATGAAGTAATGCATGCTATCTTACTCATACTCATCATCATAACATGTATGCATCATATGCAAGCTGCCCGTCCATGTCGGAACGGTGTGATAATCAATAATATTAGCCCGCGTCCAGGCCTCCCGCGTCCGGGGTACCATCTCATGCCGCCCACTAGTGGTGTCTGCCCACGCCCGTAGGTCGTGGTGTATCCGTATCGCCGCCCGCCGAGGCGGTGTCTGCCCGGCCAACTAGGCCCGGTGTGAAATGCTCATGACATGCTCAATGTAAATGCTCATAGTAATATGCTTATCATAAAATACTTATCTTATCATAATGAGTATATTTGACTCATGATCAACTTTACTCTATCGGGGTGACGTAAGGTCGTGATCCTCCGATTACATTATGGAACCATCATGGACATTCCACCTCACCTTGAAAGGACTAGTACATAAGGTGAGTATAGGCAAGGAATAACATCATCATCATTCGAGTGTCATCATATCGCATAACTTATCTCATATAGACATTCATAGGCATAAGCTTTTAACTTCTTAGAATGCAAGAACTCATGAAAGGAATAGGGATTCAAGTTAAAGGATTCATGCCTTTAGAAAGAAGGACTAGCCTCACATACCTTGGTCGTTTAGTTAAGATATGGCTCACTTGTTCTCCGTCGATATCACGTCGTTACCTTCATAAGAGAATTCATATTAACATTAGTGAGCTAACTATAAGAACGCGTCGCTAATTCTAGGAGAAGTCGGACAACGCTTCCTTCGCTCATACTACTTTTCTCGCGTTCTATATCAACTCCCAATATTCATAATATTATTCGCAATATCATGATCGACAATCGTCATTTACGTACATTTGGCAAAATCCACCATTTTCCTCCAATTTTCCTTTATTTCTACTTCTAGCTCATCCTTGCGTTTTCATGCATTTAATGCTTGTTTCATGATAAGAACATCATTTATAACGTATTTGTATTCACAACACTTCAATATTCATAGTTCAATTCCACTATCATTCATTTATGTCATTATTCACTCAATAATGACCCATTTCTATATTCTTTTACATTTCAAGTGTCTAAGCTTTCCAATACTTCAAACTACATGGAATAATCATAAAACTTACCTTCGATGATGGTTGAACAATCCTTAAGTTGAAATACTTCACTTAGCCAAAACCCTAGTCCCACCTTCTTGGGAATTTCTTCACTTAGATGACCCTTTATTGAGTTCTTACCCTTGATTCCATGAAATTAGTGTTGTTGGTCTTGATATTCCATTTAATTCTCTTGAATTCTTGTGGAGGAATTATTTGGAGAGTTCTAGAATGTCTCTTGAGTTGTTGGATGAATAATGAAGTAATATGAAGCCTAAGTCCCTTTTTAAAATCACAAAATCTGATCTTTAATGAATTCTTGTCGGGGTGAACAGTGGTCGTAAACCACCATATACGAACCGTATTTTGATTTACGGTCTGTCCTCCATGGTCGTTTTTAATCATCCCAGAAACAGAAAGTTTGGCTCGGGATTATGGCAATTTACGACTGAGGTTTACGGTCCGTAAACCAGTTTACGGGCCGTCCTCCAAGTCGTTTTTAACCATTTTCACAATTTACAGAAAGTTGGGATTCTTGACAAGTTGGAGGACGATTGCACTATACGGTCCGTAAATCACTTTACGGGCTGTATAGTGCCATATACAACCACTGGGCTGAAAAAAATTTCGCGACTTTCTTATTTCCAAAAATTCTTAATTAGTCATTCCCGACTTAATAAAACATCATTCACTCAAACTCTTCATCATTCCACTCATCATACAAGTACGGAGAAATTTTCGAGGTGTAACAGATTTCATGTGAGGCATGTATCCCATATTTATGTGTTATTTGATGTGATTATCACCTAGTTGTATCTCTATAACGTACTAGCTCACTCATCTCATGAAAGGGAAAGGTAATATTGATGATTAAACCATAGACCATACTATGACTTGTACTCTTTGATTGCATATTGGTGATATAGTTGAGACTGACATCATGCATGACATGCTTCCATATTACTCTTATGTTGTCCTGGTGGTGAGATGAGTGCTTGAGAGACTCTGAGGTCTTTGCCGTAGATTGAGAGTGACGGAGAGATTCCGAGGTCTTTATCGGAGATTAAGTGTGATTTATAGCCTCTGAGGTTTCTGCCGGAGAGCACGAGTGGTACATGAACTTTGCGGGTCCCCCATGGGTCATGACTATGAGGCATTTCCATAGCATGTGTGTACGAGAGTGGAGCGTGAGAGGTGACTACTGCATTGCATAGCATTTGCATAGCACGACATTGCATTGCATCGCACTCCATTGAATTGCTATTCATGTCATTACATGGTACATTCTCTGATGATTCTTGATTGGTGAATTATTGAGTTATTGTTTGTAAGGTATTTATTTAGCGGCTTGATGGACTCGAGGTTTAGAGATTTCCACCTAGGTTGATAACATGAGATATTGAAATCCTTGTGACTATCATTACTGCAAGACTTCTATATTGCTAGATTTATGATTGTGTTTAATTGCTTATCTGCGATTACTTGTTAGTTGTTTCCTGTTTATATGCGTGAAAACTAACCATTGTCGACCTATGATACCTACAAGCCTTGTGCTGTGCACATACTACTCTTGCTACACTCCTTGTGGAGTGAAGAGTTGTTTTCAGGTGATTTTCGGAGTCTCGCGACCGTTTCGAGGCATTTGTTAGAGGCGTTTGGGTGAGCTATTTGAGATCTTGCAACCCAGAGTCTCTTCTTAGATTTATGTTATTCCTCATCCTTAAATAGAAGTCGTATCCGGTTTTGACTCTGTTATTTACTTCAAATTGTTAACTTCTTAGAAGCTCTTGTACGAGTCTAGACCAGATTTTGGGAATGTCTTATAATAAAGGAATTTCTTCCGCATTGGTTTTAATATTTAAACTGTTGGAGTGTGTTTACATATTGTTATTCCGCATATTGTGTCAAATTGAGGTAGTTAGGAAAGGGTTCGCCACCAGGGAATGTTAGTGTGGGTGCCCGCATGATCCGTGATTCGGGTCGTGACACATAGTCACCAAACATATCAGCAACTCATCAGAGAAATCATCTAGTATGGGAACTATTCTTTTTCAGCAATTCGCCAAAGACATCAATGTTTTGCATAAACAAAGAACCACGAATTTGTTCCCAAAGTGCAGCGATTTAGAGTGCAACAACACCTCAGTCCAATGGCACAGCAACTCACAAAATACAACAACCCAGATAGCAGTAAAGAGCACCAGCAAGTATAGCATTTGCGCAGCATCTATTTGCCTCAAAGATGCACCACTTTGTCACGGAGGAACAGTAGCAACAAATAGCAACTACTCCTATCTCGGGCTCGGTAGTATCTCAAGGACATTCGGGATGAAAACTCCCCAAGTCATGCAAAGAAAGAAAGGGTAAGGATGAGTATTTGGCAACCGAAAGTTCCATCAAAAGCAACAACAATTTTAATAAAAGCATTTCACAACTATTGAGGAATTATCATAACTCAGCTAAGCTCAAAACTGGTTAACACACATTCTTTAAACGAGTTTGAAACTTATGTAAAAAGATGAACTAAATCTTATGCTTAACTGATCATGAACTACGTAAATAAGTAAGCAGTTAGTTACATGTTGAGATCTTAAAATCAACTACTCCCCAACAGAAGACACATCATTCCATTCTAGCCTTAAAACATAAGCCTAATGACAAATTTTAAATATTTAACCATCTTGGTAGAACAACCCTTTAATAAACACTTGATTCAAGATGGATCACAGTAAAGGAAGGGTTATGGACATCACCTGAACACCTGATTTATAGGTGTGCTATTAACAGAATCGTAATTTATTTACGTACACATTTGACATTTAAGAACAAGGAAACCAGGTCCAAATCTCTATGTCCTGATACTGGTTGCTAACTAGACACTTTGTTTACGACAAGAGCAAATTCTAACACTCAAAAAAAATAAGAGAAGATGTAGGGCAGAAACTACTAACAGTTAAGCATGTTGAAACCTCCAAACTAGGCAGACTCTTTCAACACATTATTTTAAAATTCCCAAATATGAACTTGATAGAAATTCCGAACACAAGTACCAAACAGAATAACTTGGTTGAGGCTAAGGTAGTAACACACAAGAGTTTAAATAAAAGTTGACCTGCAAACCTCTAATAAATTAACTTAAACCAACCAAACTAATTATGATTAATCAATGTGTGAGATCCTATTTAGATCTCGGGCCAATAACTAAAAAAGTGATCTATGCACTTACATTATGAACAATCTCAAAGGGATAGCTAGTTGCTTTAGCTAAAACCAACTAAGTTGTCAACCCAACAACAAACTAGAAACAAAACGCATGCTCGAATACTTAAGAGACAAAAGCAGAGACAAATTTCAGTTTGAAAGATTTTGAACCGAAACAAAAATTACACATTTATACACCCAATTTTCTTGTTAGGAACTAAAGAACAAAAGATCAGAAGATAGGCATATGAAATTAAATCATATATAACTTTAGTTCTACAGCATAGGAATAATCATTACTTAGTGTCCATGATCAAATGTAAACACATAACTTCAAAAGGATTATGCACAAATAGAAGTAGAAAGTAACAAGGTAAAACAGGGTGCAACTACTGAGTGTTACAGAAACCTAAAATTCTATCAGCCACAGATTCAGATTTAGATCGCTCCATTTCAGAAAACTAACGCAATCACTACTGGAATCGAATTTAAAAGTAGAAAGGGAAGAGGCAGAAATAGAAGTACTGAGCATTTCTAAAACATATTATCAAACTCGAAAGCACTGGATAGTCATTCTTCAAGCAAGAACATTTGAAACCATCTTGAACTAAAACAAAATGGGACTAAAGCAGCTAAACCCGACAACAATCTACGTTAGGCTGAGATTTACTGATTCAAATTAATCTAATGTTCATCACAAATATACTAGTGAAAAACACTTATACAGTTAAGACCACATGAAGAACACTTACACTTAAACTTAAAACAGTTGAATCACGACTAATCTCTATTAGCTAAAATTAAGGGAAACTATGCTAAGTCAACCAACAGCTATACCAAAGAGTGCACAGGGCCCCTTCATTTAAGCTAAAACAGAACTAACATTATAGGATTGCAACTAACATACATCCATGCTACATGAATAAGCCATAAACATACTAATCACTCATCAACTAACACTAATCATCACAATAATCACATAATAATCAAAAGTAAAGACTGAAATTGAAAGGAAATGGATTTAAGGATTACCTTTTTGTCGAGCAGCGACGGGGGCGACAAGAGTTGTGATTCACCTTCGAACTTTCACCAACTTAACAAACTGACTTAAAACGAACACACAAAATTTGTTTCTTAAAAGAAACTTTCTTCTTGTTTGAAGCTGAGTAAACTAAAATTACATATTTTTGGGTCTTCCCCCAAAACTTCTTCTGAGAATGAAGAAAGGGGGTTCTACTTATAGAACCTCAATTCTAGGGTTTGAGCAGTTCAAAATCGATGTGGGACCAAGTTAAAATCTGAAAATCCTTGATAAGTCTTTGAAATCTGAAACTTACTGGGGCAGCCAAGGAAAAAAACGAAAAAGAACATGTTACCGTTTGAAATTAAAATCGTTTGCGGAAGAAAACAAAAACAATAATTTCTCTTGCCATTTTTGGCCGAGCAAAGTTCTGAGGACGCAAAAGGAAAGAGAATCCTTAGCCGAAAAAGGCTCTTAGAGCCCGTTTGGATTGGCTTACAGCTTAAAGCTGTTTGCAGCTTATAAGCTGAAAAAAATAAGTTGGGTAGTTCAACTTATTTTTTTTGGCTTATAAGCTGTTTTCAGGTTATAAGCTGCTTTAGATAAACTAAGTCAAATGGGTCTAATTATTTTTTTGAGCTTATTTTAAGCATAAAATGACTTTAAGCTAGCCAGCCAAACACTCAAAAAAGCTGAAAACAGCTTATAAGCCAACTTATAAGCCAATCCAAACGGGCTCTTAGTGAGCTGGAAATCGTTGGCGTCGCTGAGCTTTTTGAGTTGGAAGACTAGGATACGTTTGGTTCTTTATTCTTTTTGGGATGAAAAATGTTGAACTAAGAGCCCGTTTGGATTGGCTTATAAGTTGCTTATAAGCTATTTTCAGCTTTTTTTAGTGTTTGACTGGCCAGCTTAAAGTTATTTTGTGCTTAAAATAAGCCCAAAAAAATAATTGTAAGGCCGGGTGTTGTGTTTGGTTTGTGAACGAAATTGGATTTAAATTGGGCTAGCCTTTGGATTTAACAAATAGCCATTTCATATGTCAATTATGAGCCTGTTTGGATGGGCTTATGCCTATAAGCTGTTTAAAAAAAAAAAAAGTTGGGATAGTTTAACTTTTTTTTTTTTTTTTTTTTGCTTATAAGTTGTTTGCTTTAGATAAGCTAAGTCAAATGGGTCCAATTATTTTTTTGAGCTTATTTTAAGCACAAAATGACTTTAAGCTGGTCAGTCAAACACTCAAAAAAGCTTAAAACAGTTTATAAGCAACTTATAAGCCAATCCAAACGGGCTCTATATCAAACTTTACTAAATAACCTATTTGAAATCCATTTGAGATGAATTAATTGTTCCATCAACTAATTAAGCTTCTTGACTTTAACAAAGTAAAATATGACTTTAACTTGACAATTAAAAATGTGTATTTAATTAAAAACCCTTGTTTTTGGTGCAAATTGATTTTCGAATTGATAAAATAGATACAATTAATACTTAAAATATACATAATATATATTAGGGTGTAAAACATACATAATATATATTAGGGCACTTTGCCAATAAAATGGTAAAATGTCACCAAAAACTGTTTTAGAAAGTATTTTTGATTTTCTGAATAATTCTTTTACTCTGTTTGCGACTCAAGAAGCTTAACTAGTTAATTTAAAGTTTTGGAGGGTACAAATTGGGTGTCAACATTAAAGTCTCAGCATTTTCATCACTTTCCTGTCTTTCAATATCATCTTGAATGTTGAATTGATCATCACTATGAAGGCTTTCACTATCCACACTAACATAGTCATTAGATTGTTCAGAGCTCATCTTATCTTCATAATCATAATCATCTGAAAAATCATATTCATCTCTATCATCATCATTAGATGAATCATGTTGATGTCCATTCTTCCCAGTATATGTTGTCACTGTCATCGTTCTCTTCAAGGATGGTACCACTGATCAGTTTGAGATAGTTGTTTTGAGCATCACCGGGATCAATATGGTATTCTTTGGTCTTTTCATGATTTTGGTTCTTGTTTTGGTTGTCACTAGAATCTTCTCTGATGGATTCTAAGTGAGTAGATTGAATCTCTACATCTAACTCAGTATCCATATTTTGTTGATTGTTGTATTCTCTGTATTGATTTTTGTTGCTCTAGTCTGTTATGTTGGTTTTGATTTTGGTATCACTAGTTTGAGCTGTTTCTAAATTGGCAGTGTTGATTTGATCCATAGTATGCCCCTCATCATGCTTGGCACTTGTGTCTGATTTCCTCCTTCTGTATCTTTTCTTTTTGACCTTGTTGATGTCTTTCTTCATGTTACCTTGTTGAGTCTTTTTGTTACTTTCCATCCCCTGATCAAGTTTATTTTTTCCCTTTCCAAGAACCTCATGTAGAGTAGGAGGTCTTCTATTCTTATTAGGTTCATTAATAACAATGCCCTTATTCATCATGCCCTTCTACCTGTTGTCTTCACAAGGATTTGAGTCCTTTTGCTTTGGATCATTCAAATATTGATTCATAGTCTCATTCTCATGGAAACAGCATCCTACCTTGGTAGGAGTAAGGTCTGCGTACATTATACCCTCCCCAGACCCCAAGATGTGGGATTTCACTGGGCTGTTGTTGTTGTTGTAGTCTCATTCTCATCAATATTGTCATTAGATGTATCTCTAGGATTCTGCTCATTGTTTTGGACAAATTTCACTTTAGCACTCTTTTTCTTGGAGACTGTTTGAAAATCATCATTCTCTTTTTGAATTCTGGTTCTATCACTTTCTTTTTTGGTTTGTTCATCTCTTATTAGTGGTCGTTTGGTGCATGGCCAAAATTATCCCGGGACTAATTTATCCCATATCTTGGGACTATTTTATATCATCTCCTAGATGGTATAAAATAGTCCCAGGATAAGTGGAATATGCTGGATATCCCAGCTTATACCATGGGATGCATTTTATACTTTATTTGATACAAAGTATAAATTTATCCCAGAATAAATTTATAACTTCTACCAAACATGGTACAAAAAATTAGTGCTGGATATCCCAGTTTATACCATGCACCAAACGAACCCAATGAGTAGCTTTGAGTCTTGTATCTCTAGCTTTGGTTATACATTGGGTTTCAAAGTGACCCTGCATTTTACAGTATAAGCAATAACTGGACACCTTTTCATATTCGATATCTAACCACTTTTCATCATTTGTACCATCAAGCCTTTTGTATCCCAACCAGATTTGATCAACCCTAGGTTTCAAAAGATCTATCTTCACTTTCAACTTAGCTACATTGCCTCTAGATTTGGAGTAGGTTGCCTGATCAAGGGCCACAGCCACTCCTATACCTTTAACCAATCTTGAAACAATTTTCCAGTTAAATAGATGCCATGGAAATTGGTGAACCACAATCCAAACAGGAACAATTGATGTTTCCTCTTGCGGTTTAAAATCAGGGGTCCATTTAAGGATTTTCATGGAAGCATCACCAATATCAATATAGTCCTTATTGAAAATATTGTTATAGTGCACATCATTATCAAAGTCGAGGTAAACATGTTTAAGATCGAAATAGGCAATGGTAACCTTACCTATAAGATGAAATTGACCGTTAAAATTATTTCTTATCTCATCCATAGTCGGTTATCCTCTATAGAATTTTCCGATGATGGTGAATTTGCATACTTGAGCAAGTTTGATAAAGTAGCTCAGCGTTAAAGAAAACTGCTAGTTTACCTAAATGCATACCATGTTCCATTTCAACAATAGGTTCTCCATCATTCAAAGATGGAAGTTTAGCTCGTACAGTAGCCGGTAAAGTTGGTTTCAAAATCTGAGGTTCCCCTCTTTTGTTCCCAATTTGTTTCCCACCTTGCCACTTTTGGGTTGTATTGGGTTCGTTGGTGGGTTTTTCAAATTGGGGTTGTGTGTGCTGAAAGTTGGTGTTTTTGTTCTTGTCGTTTGTCGAAATTCGAAGAAATTTTTTAAAAAGAAGGGGTGTTGTTTGGTTCTTTAGTGGAAGATGGGTTGGTTAGGTTGTTGGTGGTGGTGGTGTTAGCAGTATGATTGTTGTCATTGTTAATTGCCGCCGGGTTCTGGTCGATTGTACCGGCTAAAGTAGTTGTTACAGGGGAAGAGATGGTTGCAGGGCTGAGGTTAAGAGGTTGGATTGGCTGAGTTGTTTTAGGGGCATTGGTTGTGTCTGGTGGGTTAGGTAGTTGGGGGATTTTAGGATTCGTTGAAGACATAAATGCTAGAGAGAAGGAGGAGAAAAATTATAGAGAGAGGAATTTTAGAAGGATCCATGAGTTTTTTTTTTATTATTTATTTTATCCTATAGCTTGAATAGCAATATATAAAATTTGAGGAAGATTAGAACTGATTTGGACTTTTTGGAGTTAAAATTCATATTTAAAATTGAGTTGAAAAATTTCTCTATGGCACATGTAGAGAAAAGGACAAAAATGATCTCTTAACTATGATAGTAGGTTCAAAATAGTCCCTTAACTATGCACTTAACGGTTTTAGTCCTTTAAGTTTGTTACAAGTTAATAAAAATGGTCCCTTAACTATACACTTAACGGTTTTGGTCCTTTAAGTTTGCCATAAGTTGACAAAATGGTCCCTTAACTATGGGGGTTGGTTAAAAATAGTCTCTTAAGTATGCACTTAACGGTTTGATAATGTCAGAAAATGGTGTCTCGAAACACAAAGACCGACGGACTCTATCGATTAAAACTGATGGAATCCATCGACTAAATAAAATACACTAGACTCTAGAATAAATTAGAAATAGCAGAAACTAAAAAAGTTGTCACTACCAAAAACAAGCGAAAAAAACGATGGACGGAAACCGATGGATAAAATCGAGGGACATTATTTTTTTATTATTATTATTTTTATTGTTTTTTATGAAAACCAACGGAAGTCCATCAGTTATTTTTGAGGAAAAATGCGCGGAAGTCCATCCTATAACCGACTAACGTCCGTCGGTTTTGTCCCGAGTTATTTCATCGATCTAGAGTTCTCACTAATTTTTCCCTTTTTTTCATAGTTCTCGTCAAATCTAACAAATAGAGTTCGATGAATATTTTGTCGAGACTAAAACTGTCAGCTTATGGCAAACTTAAAGGACCAAAACCGTTAAGTGCATAGTTAAGGGACTATTTTGAACCTACTCTCATAGTTAAGGGACTGTTTTTGTTAACTTGTAACAAACTTAAAGGACTAAAACCGTTAAGTGCATAGTTAAGGGACTATTTTGAACCTACTATCATAGTTAAGGGATCATTTTTGTCCTTTTCTCGGCACATGTATCTCACACAGGGATATACACAGATATACAAGGAATACAAAAGGAGTACATAGTGATATACAATTATACTAGCACCCGCATCTTTCACGACACTCATCTTGTGGATTCTAAGGGAATTGAAGCCAATTTAGCTTTAAAATTGCAACTTATAATATTTTTTATGTAATTTTCAAACATACAAATCTAATCTTAAAATATTAAATTAATCTTATCCAACTTGAATTTCAAAAAATGAAAAGTATCACATAAATCGGAATAAAGAGAATATTAAATACAGGCCTATAGTTAAATATTTAGTAAATTTAACACATATACAGAGTGAAAAGTATATTAAATTCACGTGAATCCATAAATTACCAGTCCAGTCCAATTTTTTGGCATAGATTCGGGTACAAACGGTATCTTTCTTTTTTTTTTTTCCTCACAGATATTTTAGTTACAATATCTGCACCCATAGCTAATAAAAATTGGCACCCTCTAACATTAAGGAGAATAACAACATATAAGTTGATCGATAAACCACAACTCAATGGGAAAAAAAATGTCTATATGAGACAAACAACAGCACATTTCTCAATATGTCTATACGAGACAAACAACAGCACATTTCTCTTACTTTTAGTAGCAATTATATAGAAGTAGATTGAAACGTGTCAATCAATCATCGACTAGAAAATAATATTTTTTTTTTTAAAAAAAAAAACTTGCATACGTACAGAGTTTAATCCTTTTAAAATAAAAGAGTGATAAACTTTTCTTAAATCAATCAGTTTATAAACAAACAACGGTGAGTCATTAAATTTGTTGGATGTAACCAGTGTGATGTGCTGATTTTTTATTTCTAATTCTAGAACATGGCTTGAGGATAATTTAGTCTTCACATTGAATAAATCATGAGAGAAACAGTTAAAAGAAACAAGGAATAATGTAAACATTGATTTGATCGCCATCCATATGCAAATACTGAACTTTATAATTTAAAATATGGCAAAATATTGACAATTTTATTTGAAGATCATTTCAAATGTATATAAAAGTTTTCACTCATTAATCTTTGCTTTTTTCATATAAAATTTATGTTCAAATGAAATTTCAATTTTCGAATAATCTCTTTTAATTTAACTTCAAATATTTTTCTTTTTAAATCTTAACCAAATATTGTCCAAACACCTACTAAAATATATACTTTACATTTTTTAAGAAGTAGAAATGTGAAGAAACAAAAATGAAGTGCGAAAGTATAGTTATAGGTAAACCACTCTGTAACAATCATTTCTATAACATTATTGTACTTCAAATTTTCTTTAAACCGTTTTTTCATGTTAGTTATGTCAATTTACCTATAATAACGATGTCCATCATTAATTATTCATGTACACTCTTTGTAATTACATTTAGTATATAACAGCCTTACTTAATAATTGGTTGATTTTGCCTTTTACTCTATGATCCCAATTCAGATTGACGGAAGGGAAAGCGTTAACCTTCTGCTAAAAGTTTGGATGAAAATTTTCGTTAACTCAAGCGTTGAATTGCCACGAAAAGACTAGAATCTAAGAAATAACCTATCATTGTAGATTTCTTCCACTAAACTTGATTATTATTATTTTTCAATTTTCAATAGTATTAAAATACCTATGTGTTTTAGAGAATTTAATTTTTGCACATATATTACAATTTAGTTATGAATTTATTAATAATGTCTTATTTTTCTAAAACTTTTAATAAATAAAATTAATATGAATATCTTTTGAGATTTCCAATTGCAATATTATTATTTTTTACAACATGAAGAGTTTAGGAGAAATTCATTTTTATATATTTTTTGTCTATAATAATCCAATAAGATTTAAACGTGAAATGGTATTATAGCAATTAAAAATATTCGAACAAACTATGTCTTAATTGTATATATACAGGGTGAGGAAATTACAGAAGATTTTGAAAAAAAAAATCCTTGGGGAAGGAGATGATTATAATAATAACTAGATGGCTTATGCCCGTGCTGCGCACGGGCCCAACACTTCGTATTATAGTGTATCTATGTATATTTAGTCGTGTTTAAATAGTGATAATATATATATAAACACTATGTTCAAAATACGGTTAATGTAACATTGTAGTTTGTGCTCCGTATCTAAAACTTTATTTTATTCGTGTTTGCTACGAAAATTTATTAATACTTTTTAAAACAGAAGACTTGTTTAAAAGAAAACTATTTTCCTCTGTTTGAGATAAAATAATAGCAATATTTAAGCATCAGTTGATACTTTCAATTTTAATTCGATTAATTTAAAAATGTAAAATACTTATTATTTTTTATCAAATTTTGATTTGGATAATTCTAATTCAAATTATTAAATTAATTTTACATGTTTGAAACGAAACAAAGTAGAAATTAACTTTCTATTTAAACGAAGAAATGCTATTTTTTAATTTTTGGTAAATATTCTCGGTTTAACTCATTTTACTTGTCATGTTGTCTTTTGCATGGTTTTTTAAGGAAACGTGAATTAGAATTATAATTTGACTAATTTACCTTATTCATTATTTGATCTTCATTTGATATTAATCTCTTTTCACATTTATTAGACTAAGAAAAAAAATGAAAAAGTAATTAAATTCTATCTTATTTTAATATATAAGTATTTTAAGTATGTTGCTGTACAATAATTTCATTTGCTCCTACTAATGGGTTGATACGCATGTGTCAATGAGTCCATCATTATTGATTTAATTGTTTAATTTTCTAAGACTTTTTTTTTAACATTGTTTGCTTTTTTAATATGGGATTCATTTTTTTTTAATTAATATTGCTTGATTTTGTTAATATGGGGTCCACTTTTTTTTCCCCGTGAGTTTGGATGTGGTGGGTTCCACTTTTTTTTTTTAATATTGGTTGGTGTTTAATATGGGGCCCAATTTTTTTTTAATATTAGTTGTTGTTTAATATATATGGGGCCCACAATTTTTTTTGCCTGATTCTGTTAATATAGGGTCCACTTTTTTTTCCCGTGAGTTTGGATGTAGTGGGTTCCACTTTTTTTCTTCTCTTTTTTTTTTTTAATACTGGTTGGTGTTTAATATGGGCCCATAATTTTTTTTAACATTATTTATTTTTTTAATATGGGATTCACTTTTCTTTTTAATATTGCTTGATTTTGTTAATATGGGGTCCACTTTTTTTCCCGTAAGTTTGGATGTGGTGTGTTCCACATTTTTTTTTTTAATATTGGTTGGTGTTTAATATAGGGCCCACAATTTTTTTTAAATATTAGTTATTGTTTAATATATATGTGGTCCACAATTATTTTTTATGGCCTGTTTAATATGGGCCCAAAAGTTTTTTTTAACATTGTTTGTTTTTTTAATATGTGATTCACATTTTTTTTAATATTGCTTTATTTTGTTAATATGGGGTCCACTTTTTTTTTTAATACTGGTTGGTGTTTAATATGGGCCCATAATTTCTTTTTTTAATATTAGTTGTTATTTAATATATATGGGGCCCACAATTTTTTTTGCCTGATTCTGTTAATATGAGGTCCACTTTTTTTTTTTCATGAGTTTGGATGTTGTGAGTTCCACTTTTTTTTTTTTTTTTAATACTGGTTGGTGTTTAATGTGGGCCCCACAATTTATTTATTTTTAACATTGTTTGTTTTTTAAATATGGGGTTCACTTTTTTTTTTAATATTGCTTGATTTTGTTAATATGGGTTCCACTTTTTTTTTTTAATACTGGTTGGTGTTTAATATGGGGCCCATAATTGTTCTTAAAATATTAGTTGTTGTTTAATATATATGGGGTCCACAATTTTATTTTTTTTACAATTATTTTTTTGGATGTGGTGGGTTTCACTTTTTTTTTTTTTTAATACTGGTTGATGTTTAATATTGGCTCACAATTTTTTTTAATATTGCTTGATTTTGTTAATATGGGGTCCACTTTTTTTTCACGTGAGTTTGGATGTAGTGGGTTCCACTTTTTTTTTTTTTTTATAATACTGGTTGGTATATAATATGGGGCCCATAATTTTTAAAAAATATTAATTGTTGTTTAATATATATGAGATTCATAAATTTTTTTTTAGGGCCTATTTAATATGAGGCTCAAATTTTTTTTATTTTTTTTTAATGGAGCCCATCAATGGACGACGAAGAAGGACCCAACTCGTGCTTCTAATAAAATAGTAATGATGAGACTACGCCTCATGTTTTTATGGAAAATATACGGTCAATGTTTTTCTAGAAAAATAAACTTTAATGTTATTAACACCTAATATAACAGACAAAATAGGGTGCACTGTGCAATGTCTAACGAACACATAAATGAAAAATACTTGGATGATTATGATGTTAAGCTGCAAAAATCGACAGTACACGTATCAGTTCAGAAAAAGAACACCTTTTTTTTAATTAGCTTGATGGTGGGATCACATCTAAATCTAGCATTATTTGTTAGTAATTTATTAGAAATATTATTATACACCCAATTATCTCTCAACATTGATATACAATGATACTCGATAAAATTTATTTTGTGCAGTGTGATGTCTGACTTATTGTCATAATTTAGCTCATCAATAAAATATAAGTTTGGGACATATGATTTTAAAGGTTTTACTCTTAATTCCAAAATTAGTTTTTACTTTATGTTGTTTTCAAGCAACGTAAGCTAATTAAATATACATATTATGTTTAGAAAGATATTATTTATACGCATAGAAGAAATTTCTATGCGAATAAGTGTCCAATTACAGCCCCTTAACGTGTTTATATCGTCACGTCGTCAGCGAAGTGGCATGTGATTATCTTCTCTTACTCAGTGAAGTGGTTATGTAATTTAATGTTTATATCCTATCTAAGTGTTGTGGTTAGGATGAATATAAAATCGCTCCCTTAGTTATAATTTATGTGGTTTGATTCGGGAGTACGAAAGTCAAACTAATTAATATGAGGTGTGAATTGGGACACAGAATCTTTGTAAGAGAATATTTGTCGTGCCTATTCTCATTCATTCAATAGGTTAATATACATCATTTACAATGTAATTGTAGGCTTCAAATTAGGAACTAATTTGACTAATTGATTCTAACGTATGCTAACCTAAAATAGAGGATTACAAAATATTTTTGACTAAATATTTACATAATCTAACACACCCCCGCAGTCGAAGCGGTAGGTTTACGAACGGTTAGACTATCCCGAAAATCATCAAATAGTATGCGCGGAAGACCTTTGGTGAAAATGTCAGCAATCTGATAACGGGACGGAACATGTAGGACACGAACCTCTCCACGTCTAACCTTTTCACGAACAAAATGAATGTCCATTTCAATATGCTTGGTACGTCGATGTTGTACCGGATTTCCAAATAAATAAATGGCACTCACATTGTCACAATAGACCAAAGTTGCTTTACGAATAGGCAATTGAGTTCAAGCAATAGATTACGAATCCAACAAGATTCAGAGACAACATTAGCAACCCCTCTATATTCAGCTTCAGCACTAGACTTAGATAGAGTAGGTTGGCACTTTGAAGACCAAGAAATCAAGTTATCCCCAAAATATACACAATAACCCGATGTGGAGCGTCGAGTGTCTGGACATCCTCCCCAATCTGCATCCGTCTATGATAGTAGTGACTGTAGAGAGGTTTTGTATAAATGTGTACCAAATTCAATCGTACCTCGAATGTAACGCAAAATGCATTTTAATGCTTCCATATGCTCGACTTTGGGATCATGCATAAACAAGCAAACCTGTTGTACTGCGTACGATAAGTCTGGCCGAGTAAATGTCAAGTATTGCAAAGCACCTGCCAGACGACGATACTTCGTAGGATCTTCATATGGGGCGCTCGAAGTAGCGCTGAGTTTGCCCTTTGTATCAACTAGTGTGGGGCAAGGCTTACATTGTGACATGCCTGCCCTGTCAAGAATATCCTCTGCATAAGAACTCTGAGACATGAATAGGCTATTTTTGTCCCGGGAGACGGCAATCCCCAAAAAATAGCTCAACAGACCCAAATCTTTCATTGCAAATTCCGTAGCTAACTTGGACATAATACCGAGTTTGAGAGAATCTGAAGATGCAGTTAGAATAATATCATCCACATATAACAAAATGTAAGCAGTATCTTTTCCACGACAGTAAATGAAGAGAGAGTTATCAGATGTACTATGCGAGAAACCAATGGTTGCCACATATTCAGCAAAACGCTGATACCATCCCCGTGGTGCCTGTTTCAAGCCATAAAGAAAATTCAGCAAGAGACAAACATGATCAGGACGAGCCGGATCCCGGAATCCCAAAGGCTGATACATGTAGACGGTCTCATTCAAGTTGTCATGTAAGAAAGCATTCTTTAAATCAAGTTGGTGAATGGGCCAAGAGTGAGATAAAGCAATACTAAGAACCACACGGATAGTTGCCGGTTTGACAACCGGACTGAAAGTCTCGTCACAATCAACACCTTCCCGCTAAGACCTGCCATCACCTACAAGACGGGCTTTATGCCTCTCAAAAGAACCATCAGATTTCTTTTTATGACGAAAAATCCACAAAGACCGAATAATATTAGCATTTGAAAGACGAGGGACCAACTCCCAAGTCTTACTATCAATAAGAGCATTATATTCATCCTGCACATTTTTCCAATTCGGGTCATTAAGTGCACCAACTGGATTCCGGGGAATAGGAGAGATGGAGGTGTTGGTGGCACTTAAGGCTTGATTTTTGTATTTCAAGTTCCGCTTAAATATCCCATGTTGACTACGCGTAGTCATGCGAGGAACTGGTGGCAATGTAGGTGAGATGGGGCTGGCAGGGATGGGGCTGCTGCGTTGGTGAGGCAGGCGATAGATGCCTGGGCTCACAACACGCAGCGAGGGTGAAGGAGAGAGTTGAGTCGCGCTAAGAGAGGGAAGAAGTTGTTTGGCCGCTGGGGTGGTGGGAGTGGCCTGCTGGACAGGCGACAAGGGAGGAGAGAAAATGGGTGAGTTTGGGTGTTGGGTTGCAGGAGGAGAAGTGGGCCTTAATGGCTGCATTTGTGGAGCTGGCCCATTAGGTGGAGCAACATTGGCCTGATCATGCAACAAATGTATTCTTAATGGAGAATTATCATCACCCAAAAACTCATATGAGGTAGGAGTTGGATTATTTATTTTTGAAAATGGAAAAGAGTTTTCATCAAACCACACATGCCGGGCTATGATTATTTTTTGGCTCGATAAATCATAGCATTTGTACCCCCGATGATTGAAAGGATACCCTAGGAAAACATACGGAGTGGACCTAGATTGTATCTTATGAATTTGTGTGGAAGGGAAGAGAGGAAAGCATAAACAACCAAAAACCCGGAGATGAGAGTAGGATGGATTCTTTTGATAAAGAATCTGAGTGGGTGTCTTATATGCTAAGATTTTAGAAGGGAGAATATTGTGTAGGTACGTTGCCATGGCCAAAGCATGATGCCAATAGGAGGGGGGCATAGATGCATGGGCAAAGAGTGTACGAACAATATTGTTTATGGATTTAATTTTCCGTTCCGCCTTACCATTTTGGGGTGAGGTGTGCGGATAAGAAAATCGAAAAAGCATCCCGTTTTGTTCACAAAATTTATGAAAAGGACCATTATCAAATTCACGCCCGTTGTCACATTGAAAAGTTTGATTTCTTTTTCAAATTGAGTGTGAATGAAAGTCCGGAAAGACAAGAAGATACCATAAACTTGGGAATTTGTTTTGATGGGAAAAGTCCAAAGAAAATTAGTATAATTGTCAAGAAAGAAAATTATATATGTGATCGGAAAAGCTAAGAACGGGTGAAATCCATAAATCACTGTGAACAATGTCAAAGGGCATAGTAGTAGTTGAAAGAGAGTCATAAAAAGGCATTTTAATCAATTTCCCCAAAGGACAAGAATGACAAACATTGTTTCGAGCCTTATTACATTCAATCAAATTACTACTACGTAAAGAACTAAGAATTACATCCCCCGGATGACCCAAACGGGAGTGCAAAATATGAGGAGAGATAACGGTAAAAGCAGATGGTGCGGAAGAGGAAATTGCTCGATAATTTTTGGAGAATGGATAAATATCACCCGAACTCTCACATCTCATGAGTTTGCTCCTCGTCCGTAAATCCTTCACAGAAAAACCAAAAGGATCAAATTCAACAGAAACCATATTATCGATAGTAAAATTTACGAATGGAAATAAGGTTTTTGATGAGTTTAGGTGCATGTAAAACATTTTTCAGGTTTAGGGAGGGATTGACTTTAAGGGAAGTATGACCACAACCATGAATCGGAATCATGTTACCATTACCAACAACAATGCCATTGTTTTTACTCAATTGAAAGTAAGACGGGAGAGTACCTTGGGAGTTAGTCATGTGAGATGTGGCTCCGGTGTCCATGTACCAATTGTTGTCATCGGGCGGATGCAAGGACATTGTATGCATAGCCTGATCAATATCCGTGGGCACATACCCACCATGCTGCGGTGGCGGGGCTGCCGAATAGAATGATTGGGGAGGGCGAGCGCCGAGAATGCCCTGCTGTGACTGGGCTGGGCGTGGCTGCTGCCACCCTGTGATGAGGTAGGGACACGGTGGGGTGGCCCACGGCTGTGGCCCCCAAGGAGCCCAAGGAGGGAAAAACCAAGGCTGGGCAGGAGCTACTTAGTGCTGTGACGCGGCGGGCAGACTGGTCTGGTGGTTGTTCCGGTTTCCCCCGCCGCTATTCTGGCCATTCCCAGCACCACCACGGTTGTTGTTACGGTTCCCACCACCACGACCGCGGTTGTTCTTCTTTCCACGATTGTGGGAATTTTCTCGATTATTGGAGGTATTTTCAGATTTTTTAGGCTGCCCATTAACAGAGAAATTATGAGAATTAATATTGTGGGAAATGAGAGCAGCATTCGAACCTGATTCATGAATGGCGTCCTCGCCATTGCTGTCTTCCTCAAGGTCGAGCATCGACCGCACAACTTCAAAGGATGGGAGAGAAGTACGGTGTTGCACCGTTGTTCGAAAATGCTTATATTCTTCCGATAACCCACGCAGAAAACGGAGCACCAGACGTTCGTCGGAGACTTTGTGGCCGACGTTGGCGAGGTTGTCTGCAAGAACCTTGAGCCTGGTACAGTATGCTTTCACGTTCGGGAAATCCACCAATTTGGTGTTCGTGAATTTTGCATCAAGGGCAAGAGCCCTAGCCTATTTGTTGTCCTGGAAGAGATGAACAAGGCGATTCCAGGCCTCGGCTGCGGTGTCCTCTTCATGAATGATTGTGTTGAGAAGATCATTGGATATCGTACCATATATCCATTGTCGTACGATGTCATCTAGCCGTTCCCATAGAGCCTTTGCAGCAATTTTCTCGGCTTCGGTTGCTGTGGATGAGACGGTGGGGGAGGCAGGAGGTAAGATGTGATCAATTACCAAATTCGCTCGGCAATGGAGCTTGAAGAGGGTAGCCCAGTTATTGTATTGGCTTTCTTCATAGTCAAGAACAATAGGAATGTAGGATTTGATATTGGTGACTGTAGTTGCAGGATGCAACTTGGATGCGTTAGCCATGGAGATGAGAAGAAGGAAGGGACGAAGAAGATGGGAGGTGGGCGGCTGCTAGGGTTGCAGAGACCTAGCCTGATACCATGTAAGAGAATATTTGCCGTGCCTATTCTCATTCATTCAATAGGTTAATATACATCATTTCCAACGTAATTGTAGGCTACAAATTAGGAACTAATTTGACTAATTGATTCTAACGTATGCTAACCTAAAATAGAGGTTTACAAAATATTTTTGACTAAATATTTACATAATCTAACAATCTTCAAAATCTTTTAAATGAAATTGACATTTTTAGAAACTGCATAAAAAATGCTATAAGTCATAAGTAATAATTAACAATTTAAAATATTTACGAAGTATTTATAAATTATGATAAAAAAATATCTTTTGACTGTTTTTTATTTTATTTTTTATCCACCATTTTGGAACATCTACAGTGTTTGCACACTTCCCCTCCAGTGTGACTCAAATCCTGAGTCTACCGATAGTGGATGGAGATGTTTTATCAACTGAGCAAGATAAAGAGCAACCCGCAATATTGAAACATGAACTAAGACAAACGAATGAAACATACTTCTTCCTTCAATAAATTTTACGCGAAGCGAACCTCTATTAATCTGAATATCATATTGTTGCGAACGCCAGATTGACAGAGCAACACTTATTCATTCTGTCACACCAACGCTCTCTCCAGCCAATACTTCATCCTTTATGTTTCCCTTTCATTATCACCCTCCTTATTATGGTAAGTTGCATTACACTCTGAGATTTCTCTCTTCATATATATCTCCTACTTTTTGGCATTCAGATACATACTCCCCTTTACTTTATGTACGTAACTACCAATTTCTGTCACCAAACAAGTATAATCATCTCTAAAACATTAAATTAAATGACTCAAGTTATACAATCTTCCTCTTCTTCCTCCTCATCCAATACCAACAAGGCAAAAACAGAGAAACGTATGACAAAACAAACAAGAGACCATGACCATCCAGTTTACAGAGGAGTTAGAATGCGAAGTTGGGGAAAATGGGTGTCTGAAATTCGACAACCTCGTAAGAAATCACGTATTTGGCTAGGTACTTATCCGACACCAGAAATGGCTGCAAGAGCACATGATGTTGCTGCACTAAGTATCAAAGGAAACTCAGCTATTCTTAATTTTCCTCAACTTGTTGAATCACTGCCTCGTCCAGCTTCAGGTATCCAAAGACACTTCTAGAGTAAATGGTTTCACATACATAGTATGAACTTCCGCATTGAAATCATTAAACTAATGCACCTAGATTTCCCAATAGTTACTATATGGAAAACACTATCATAGACAACATTTAGTTCCCGTTTGGCCATGAGAATTATTCATTTTTTTCCTTAAAAAAAAAAAACATCACTTTATTTTAACTTAGTGTTTGGCCATGAAATTTTTGGAAAACACATAATACCCTATTTTTATTTTTTTTCACTTTTAATACATTCATACAATCAAATATTCTTTATAAAAACTTTTACCAAACACAATTCCATCACCTCCAACTTCAAAAATTCCAAATAAAGTAAAAAATATGTAATTTCTATAGCCAAATGCCTACTTAAACATTTAAGTTTACTATTTTCGACAGTTTCACCTAGAGATGTTCAAGCTGCCGCAGCAAAAGCAGCTGCTATGGATGAGCTAACCTCTGCTTCATCCTCATCCTCATTGTCTTCATTGAGTGTGTCGATGGAGACAACAGCAGCATCAGAAGAGTTGGGCCAGATAATAGAGTTACCGAGTTTGGAGGGGACTTTTGACTCGGACGAGTTGAAGTTGAGTGACTCGGCTGATGCTGATGGATGGGTGTATCCACCGTGGGGGGCATTTGACAATGAATTTTGTGGGCATTTCTTTGAAGAGATGCTGAAATGGACTTGATAATCTTGATCAAAGACAAGTGTGAGCGGATTTAGAATATTGAGTGGGTTCTCGCGAATTCAATAACTTTTGCGTGTTGTAGTGAGAAATCCAATAAATATGTAAGAATTACGAATTAGGAATCCATTAACAAAGTGTGTTATTGGTCTAGTCGTAGAAAAGGAACCTGTTAACCTTTGGTGCCGTCTTTGTCGAGAGCTCAAATCCCTGTGGTCACCATGTAAGTAGGTCTGTTTTAGATTATTTTGTTTACTTTTTTGATTTATTTTTCTTTGCATTTGGATTATTGTGGTATGCTTTGTTCATAATCATAATTTCTTCTTCTTACACGTTTTGTAAATAAAAGAATTCTCTTTTGTATGTGTGATGAAGGGAAAGTGATCAAGATTTGCTCATTGTGTGAAATTGTTCAATTTTATCGTTCGTTACACTTTTGAGTAATTCATATTTTTATTGTTACCAAATCATCTTATATTTGCCAATTTCATTAACTAGATTCTAGGACGAAATGAGTGGACAAAGGGGCAAATTTGATCTATTTTCCTACCATGAGTTAGCATCATTAGTTATTGTATAAATGTCCATCCCAATCAGTTGAAATTAAGTTTAGTCATGTTAATATATTTGCTTTAGTTCCAAATTTTATTTTTCTCCTATAACACAAGTCCGTTGCTTTTGAATTGACAGCTTAAAGAAATTAATGCAACACAAAGAAAGGCTAGCCTCAGCATATGATATCTTCTCATGTCCAAAGTTTCAATAACCTTGATTAGCAACATGTTCCTGGTTATTTATGCAAGAGTTTTCTCCTTTTTAAGGTAGTCATACCAGTAAGCACCAAGTATATATAGAGTACTAGTTTCATGCTCAAGATAAATAATTACAGCATATGTTAATTATAGTAACAATGCTATTAAAATTAACCCACCTTTTTAAATCTTACAAAAAATGACCCACTCCCTCTTCCTCCTCCTCTCTCGCTCTTTCTCCCTACCTCCCCTCTCTCACTCTCGCCCTCTCTCTCTCTCTCTCTACCACGCTTTCTCTCTATCGATCACCGGATAATTCACTCAGATCTGGTGGTGGTGAGCGAGGTGGTGTGGTTGGTGATTTTCGCGGGAGAGATAGAGATGAACTTCGTTGGTGGTGTTGGAGTTCCCCATAGAATGGAACTTCGGCGATGGCTGGTGGCTGCTGCTACTCCGTCATTGGTGGTGTTGGAGTTAGTTTCTATATAATAGTGGATAATATTGTATACCCACCTCTTATACACTATTATACGTTTTTACACACCTATATACATAATATATCTGTCTTGTATAAAAGTGCAATTCTTATTCAAAACCAGTCCAGATCTATGTTTATACCCACTTATACAACATTATATAATTATGTATAAATGTGTATTTTTGTGTATAATATTGTATAATTATACACTTTCATACACCTATATACGTAATTTACCTATCTTTTGTATATAAGTGTATAACATTGTATAAAAGTGTTTTTGAGCTATATTTTTGCAATGTAATTCAACGAATTGTACATTTATGGAATTTCCCCTATAAAAATAGATATCTTAATTAAAGAAATATAATTTATTTTGCACTCTTTAATGTATAATAATTAAAATTTCATATAAGTAAATTTATAATATGTAAAAGCAAAATTTTCATTTCACTTTAATATCTTAACTTTCATTTTGATGAAATTATTTACTTCAACTCAGATGCGGAGTCAGAATTTGAAGTTTATGAGTTTTGATCCTAATTTTTTTTAACCTAAATTAATAATATATACATATTCAATGAGTTTTTAAGACAAATACATAATTTGAACCAAAGCGCTATCGAATCAGACTAAATCCGTAGCTGACACACCAACTGCGTCCTGCTTCAAACTCATTTTGTGTTACTTAGAAATTTAATTATGTAATTTATTTTCACCCGCATTAGACAAAATCATGTTTTCATCTTCTAGAATCATCTACGGCAACATATTTTTCAATAACTCCAAATTTATGCACCATATTTATAATCTTAGTTTCGAGTTTTTTACACAAATAAACCTAACGATCCTACATGAATATTAATAAATTATAATTAAAATACATTAATAAAGTAAAAAATAAATAAAAATATACCTTAAAATTTTTTAGGACAGACCTTATACGCATATGAGCTCACTAAAGAAGCAAAATATTGGAGGTTTAATAAAGGATATAGTAAAACCTAATAAATACTCCGGTTGTAAAAGAAAATTTGGCTCCAAAGCTGTGTAAATTTTTACCGAAACGTATAGGGACAACTAATATACTCCATCTATCTCAAAATATTTGTCATTTTAATTTTTCGAAAGCAAATTAATTAATCTTTGGAGCTAAATCAAATTAGATTAATCAAATATTTTAAAATTTAGATACTCATAATTATATAATATATTTGGGATGAAGAAGTAAAAAATAATTTAATAAGGAGAAAAAAGACCAGTTTCATATGCTACATATGCAAAAGTGAGAATTTGACAAAAGGGTAAGCAACGCACCAACCACGTATGCAATTTTACTACACTGTGGGTCCCCCCTATGATATGTGAGGACGACAAAAGTTTCGGATAAGCGCTGTAAAGTAATATATTATGGCCTTAATTTCTTAAAACATGTCCATCAAGATTTTGCACTTGAAGGACCAGTTGCCTTTTGTAAGTTGTCTTTATAAAGTAACAAATATTAAAAAACAGAGGCGTGGTTCTTTTGTTCAATAATGCAAATTACATCACCTAGTCCTATATTTGCCGTCTGTTCAATCCTCTTTGGCTCTTTGCACTGACAAGTCAAAATTTGCACCATATTTTAGGTGCTGCTCCCCCACACGTTACAACCAGCAGTTAAAGAGTGATATTTACACTTTCTTATTAAGGAAAACTTAATTCTTTCTATAAATAAACTACGTCAAGAGAAGAGAAGTACATAAATTGATTGGAAATAGAATCAAATTCATAGGCCTTACCATGTCATTTTCACAGTTCAATACTTGCCAGTGTTGACTGGACTCCTTTAGTCTGTGAAAAAATAAAATAAAAGTAATGTAGTATATATATGATAATCGCTTAAATTTATCAGTAAATTTTATTGATACTTGAACTACGGCATGTTTGTATACGGTAGAAACCGGATATGAGGCGAACCGGTGGAACGAGGAACCAGAGGAAAGAATGAGAATGTGAGGGATACTATTCGCCCTTGACCGGGACAATGCTTGGGCCGGTGCTGGGCAAGGGCATCGACAGGTCTGCCTTCGACGTTGTCGTAGTGGCCAAGCCCGGTGACCCGAGCATCCAAGCCCGATGACCCGAGCATTCATGGCCGTTTGTCCGAGTAGTCGTTGGTCCGTGTGGCCGTTGCATGCGGGCCACGCGCCAGTAGCGTCCTGCCGCAGTCAAATACCTACCATGCGTGTGTCAGACGGTGCCGTCAGTCTAATCCCACCAAATCCGTGTAGAGCTGTCCTTGCTATTATTATTTTATTGTTTCCCATTGTATGAGACCCATGGAGGTGACACTATAAATAGGGCATATCTTCCTCCTTTGAGGGGGTTGGTTCCTTTTACATTCCAAGAACACTTATAATAGAAGAATTCACATATTCAATCTCTCTCTCAATATTTGATTCGGCCAAGGCCGTTTGTTTCCATTATTATTGTGTTTCTTACATCAAGTGTTTCCCATTGCTATCATAACAAATCGTCATCAGTAGCCGTTTCGTTAAAGAGCTTTCACATACACATTTTCTCTATCTAACATACATCAAGATCCAAGCACATATCCTATACCCGCATACAAATTTAATTGATTATCCGATTCCGGGGAAAACAGTTTGGCGCCCACCGTGGGGCTAGGATAATAGTGGTCTTTGGTCTTGATTTCTATTATATTCATCAAAATCAAAAACGTCTCTGCCTGTCTCTGCGAAAACGGACTAAATGGCTGACATCGAACAATCCGGTCATGTCAATAACACCGAGATTGTGGCGGAAAACGAAGGGAGCGGACTACGGGCAATGCCGAACCCCGCTGACCCAAACCCCGTCGATTCAAGGGAGGGACTCAACCGGCAAAATACTGTGGATCAAGAGAATGCCGCCCTACCGGCCACTGATCCTCTAAATACACACCATTCCGTTACACTGTCCCGGGATCGGGGCCGGAGAGAACCGGACGCGCCAAACGACGGTATTAACTTACGTTTGATTTTTGAAATGTTGCAGGAACAAAGAGCGGCAATCGCCGAGCAATGAATAGCAATTGCCAGGCTGCAGAACGGAAAGGGTGAAGCAGGGCCGGAAAAGGCAAGGGGTGTTGCCGACAACGGAAGAAACGAGGCACGAATGGTCGAGAGCGACGGCTCTGGAGCTGGCTCCTCTACAGAGGTTCTAAAGATGCTCGAGACTTTGGCGAAAAGAGGGTCGAGACATACAATTCTCGGGTGGACCAGATACCGGGGGCTCCACCTTTGCTGAAGGGGCCGAATTCGAAAAGGTACATTCAAAGGCCTTTTCCACCGAGTGCGGCCCCGAAACTGATCCCGAAGAGGTTCAAAATGCCCGATATACAGAAGTATGATGGCACAACGGACCCGCACGAGCATGTGACCTCATATACCTGTGCCATAAAGGGTAATGATATGGAGGAAGATGAGATCGAGTCAGTGTTGCTGAAAAAATTTGGGGAAACTCTTTCGAAGGGAGCGTTGACGTGGTATGACCACCTACCCGAGCATTCGATCACTTCTTTCGAAATGCTCGCTGATGCCTTCATAAAGGCACATGCCGGTGCCATCAAGGTGCAGGCCCGTAAGGCCGATATCTTCCGGATAACCCAAAGGGACGATGAGCTATTGCGGGAGTTCGTCAACCGGTTCCAGAGGGAACGGATGGAACTCCCCCCGGTGCCAGAAGAATGGGCTGCACAAGCTTTCACAAAGGGGCTCAGCATGCTAAGTTCAGCTGCTTCGGCCTAATTGAAAGAAAATTTGCTGGAATACGAGGCCGTGACATGGGCCGATGTCCACAATCGGTATGAGTCGAAGATTCGGGTGGAGGATGATCAGCTCGAGCTCTCTTCGGTAAAGTTAAAAGTGAATAGAGGTTTCGAGAAACCGAGGAAGAGTTACGAAACGAAGTCCGAATCATCAAAAGAAAGGTTTCAGCCATACTCCCACTCGGAGAGGCCAAATTTCAGGTCGGAAAAGTCAAGGGAAAGCCCGAGCCACTTCTCAGGTCGAGGTAGCAAGCGGATCGAGCGCCCGTCAAATAGCTGGGGGCTCTCGTTCAGGAGTGATGCCAGAAGTTCCGCCAGCAATAAAGGTCCACCGAAGATTTCGGAGTACAACTTCAACGTCAATACTTCGGATCTTGTCTCGGCTATCGGCCGCGTCCCAGATGTGCGATGGCCGAAACCACTAAGGTCAGATCCGGGACAATGGGATCCAAACATGGTGTGTGAATATCACGGAACCCATGGTCACAAAACTGAGGATTGCCGCCAGTTGAGAGAGGAGGTAGCCCGGTTATTGAAAAACGGCCACCTCCGAGATCTATTGAGCGAGCGAGCCAAAAATCACTACCTTGGTCCGTTTCATTATCGGCCCCTGAGGGACGTCGATACCCCCAACTATCATGTTGATTGTATGCTGGTGTTCATTCAACCGCACAATGATGCACTGGTAATTTCTATACTCATCTTTAAAACTAAGGTTAAACGTATTTTGGTTGACCCAGGTAGCTCGGCCAACATCATCCGATGGAGAGTGGTCGAACAGCTAGGGCTGCTAGATCGGATCGTATCGGTGGCTCGGGTACTCAGTGGGTTCAATATGGCCAGCGAGACTACGAAGGGAGAGATCTCGTTGCCCGTGAATGCGGATGGAACCATTCAGCAAACGGTGTTCTATGTGATCGAGGGCGACATGAAGTATAATGCGTTATTGGGAAGACCTTGGATACATAACATGAGGGCAGTTCCCTCAACACTGCATCAGTTGCTGAAGTTCCCCACCCCGGAGGGGGTGAAGACCATCCGAGGTGAGCAGCCCACGACAAAGGAAATGTTCGCAGTAAAGGAGGCGGCGCTCCGGCCCAAGGATCCGGCTCAGGAAAAGAAGGGTGTAACCGGTGGGGAGGTCCCCCAATAGCAACCAAAGTATACCGGGCCAGATCCAGTGCATGAAGAAGATGACTTCGGGATACCCAGATCCTTTGTCATGCCGGATGACTCGGACGCGACCAAATCTACCGTAGAGGAGCTGGAGCAGATTATCCTGTTCGAGTTCTTACCGGACAAAAAGGTATACCTGGGCACGGGTCTTACCCCGGAGCTCAGGCGCAAATTAATTGATTTTCTTCGAGCTAACGCCGATTGCTTTGCATGGTCGCATATAGATATGACAGGTATATCACCAGAAATAGCATCACACAAACTCAGCTTGGACAGGAAGTTTCCCCCGGTGAAGCAAAAAAGAAGGCCCATGGCGGAACCAAAACACGCCTTCGTAAAAGACGAGGTAACAAAGCTTTTAAAAATAGGTTCCATCCGGGAGGTGAAATACCCGGATTGGCTTGCTAACGTGGTGGTGGTGCCCAAAAAAGGTAACAAATTTCGAATGTGTGTCGATTATAAGGATTTAAGCAAGGCATGTCCGAAGGATTCATTTCCATTGCCTCACATCGATAGAATGATCGATGCGACGGCCGGACATGAAATGTTAAGTTTTATCGATGCTTACTCCGGGTACAACCAAATCCGGATGCACCCGGAGGATCAAGAGAAAACGTCCTTCATCACCCGTTATGGGACTTACTGTTATAACGTCATGCCTTTCGGACTAAAAAATGCCGGTGCAACTTACCAACGCCTAGTTAATGGAATGTTCGAAAAACAAATAGGGAAAACAATGGAAGTTTATGTTGACGATATGGTTGTTAAGTCCCTGGAAACAGAGGACCATTTGAAGCATTTGCAGGAAACCTTCGATGTACTCCGCAGATACAACATGAAACTCAACCCGGAGAAATGTGCCTTCGGCGTAAGGTATGGTAAATTTCTGGGGTTCATGGTGTCAAACCGGGGAATTGAAATCAACCCGGACAAGATCAAGGCCATCGAGGACATCGAGGTCGTGAACAACATAAAGGGGGTACAGAAGCTCACCGGGAGGATAGCAGCGCTGAGTCGCTTCATATTGAGGTCCTCGGACAAGAGTCGTCGTTTCTTCTCTTTGCTCAGAAAGAAGAACGACTTCGTTTGGACACCGGAGTGCCAAGAAGCCCTACGAGAGTTGAAGAGGTACTTGTCTAGCCCTCCGTTGCTGCACACACCAAAGGTCGATGAGCCACTTTTCCTCTACCTAGCTGTCTCCGAAATGGCGGTAAGTGGCGTTTTGGTCCGAGAAGAATCAGGTACGCAATTCCCTATCTACTATGTAAGTAGAACTTTGGGGGATGCAGAGACCCGTTACCCCCATTTGGAAAAGTTGGCATTAGCACTGGTAAGCGCTTCCAGAAAGCTCAAACCTTATTTCCAATGCCACCCCATATGTGTAGTGACCACTTACCCTTTAAAAAACGTCATGCATAAACCTGAGTTGTCAGGTAGATTAACAAAATGGGTTGTAGAGATTAGCGGTTACGATATCAAGTATAAACCTCGAACGACCATCAAAACCCAAATCTTGGCCGATTTAGTAGCAGACTTTACCCCGGCTATGGTCCCCGAGGTCGAAAAGGAACTTTTGCTGACTTCGGGAAAGACCACGGTCATTTGGTCTCTACACACGAACGGGGCCTCGAACCTTAGAGGTTCCGGACTAGGGATCGTCCTTAGGACCCTGGCCGGGGATGTCATTCGACAATCCGTTAAAACTGCTAAATTGACTAACAATGAAGCCGAGTATGAGGCTATGATTGCAGGTTTGGAATTGGCTCGAAGCATGGGGGCCGAGATAATCGAGGTAAAGTGCAATTCGCTTTTGGTCGCAAACCAGGTGAACGGCGTGTTCGAAGTAAAGGACGAACGGATGCAGAGGTACCTCGAAAAAACCCAAGTGGTGCTTCATCAGTTTAAAGAATGGACCTTGCAGCACATACCGAGGGAGCAGAACAGTGAGGCCGACGCATTGGAAAATTTGAGATCCTTGGTCGAGGGGGAGGAAATTGACCCCGGGGCAACAGTGCACTTATCAAACACGGCCATAGAAAGCGGACACGCCGAAATATACACAATGGGCTTAACTTGGGATTGGCGCAATAAGTACATCGACTACTTGCGTGACGGAAAGCTCCCGAATGACCCGAAGGAATCACGGTCACTACGGACCAAGGCCGCCCGTTTTTGCTTAGTGGACGGCCAATTGTATCGACGCTCTTTCCTTGGCCCCCTGGCTAAGTGTTTGGGCCCCGGAGAAACGGAATACGTGATGAGAGAGGTACATGAAGGAACCTGTGGCAACCACTCCGGTGCGGAAGCTCTGGTTCGAAAAATCATCAGGGCCGGTTATTACTGGAATCGGATGGACGAAGATGCTAAAAGTTTTGTCCGAAAATGTGACGGATGTCAGAAGCATGCTCCGATGATTCACCAGCCCGGGGAGTTGCTACATTCGGTGATCTCACCTTGGCCTTTCATGAAGTGAGGAATGGACATTGTGGGTTCGTTACCTCAGGCACCAGGTAAGGCCAGTTTCATTTTGTTTATGACTGACTATTTTTCTAAATGGGTTGAAGCACAGGCCTTCGAAAAGATAAGAGAGAAGGAAGTCATCGACTTCATATGGGATCACATCATCTGCCGTTTCGGCATCCCCTCCGAGATAACGTGTGATAATGGTCCTCAGTTCGTGGGTGGCAAGGTCAACAATTTCCTCGAGGGATTGAAGATCAAGAAAATCGTGTCAACCCCGTATCACCCATGCGCGAACGGACAGGCAGAATCCACGAACAAAACGATAATCCAAAATCTGAGGAAAATGCTTGAAGCATCGAAGCACCATTGGAGGGAGATATTGCCGGAGGTGTTGTGGGCTTACAGAACCACATCCAGATCGAGCACGGGGGAAACCCGTTCTCATTGGTTTACGGAGCCGAAGCCCTTATCCCCGTGGAAGTCGGTGAACCGACCCTCCGCTTCAGGTATACCACCGGAGAGTCAAACGGGGAGGCCATGGCCGTGAAGCTCGACCTCGCAGATGAACTACGCGAAAGCGCGTCGGTCAGCATAGCGGCCCAAAAACAGATGATGGAAAGATACTACAACCTAAGAGCCAACTTTCGACATTTTCAAGTTGGGGATTTAGTGCTTCGTAAAGTTACCTTGCACACCAAGAACCCCAACGAGGGAAAGCTGGGTCCGAACTGGGAAGGTCCGTACAAGGTAACCGGTATAACGGGCAAAGGATCGTATCAATTGGAGTCCATGGGCGGGCAGCATCTGCGTAATAACTGGAACGTGACCCATCTAAAGAGATACTACTGCTAAGGTATGGTCTCCCCGTATCCTCTTATTAACTTTTCTCTTTTGCAGGAAGTCAAGAGCGGGACAAAATTAGAACCTAGATCTGAAAACACGTGTTGCACTCTTTTCCTTAATACGGTTTTGTCCCAAAATGGGTTTTCCGACAAGATTTTTAATGAGGCAACGAGTACAACGTGTTACTTAACAAATATGAAGGGCGAGTACCCGGATACCCGGTGTCGCATCCTCCGATTGGGGACATAATAGCACTCACCCGACCTCAGAGATCGAATAAGTGCTAGGGGAGTACTATGCCACACCGAAGATGACCCCGATTAAAGCAGACGGAGAAGCTCAACGTTTGCTACGGCAAAACTAAGGGCCGGCCACCGGCCATAGCCTCCGATGTAAGGACCAAACGATCATAATGAATCGTGTCCCATTTAGCATTTTGCTACGGCAAAACTAAGGCCCGTCCACCGGCCATAGCCTCCGATGTAAGGACCAAACGATCATAACGAATCGTGTCCCATTTTACATTTGCTACGGCTAAAGGAAGAAAGGGTTAAAATTCTCATATGTACAAACATTTTGCAAACACAAAGTTATCAAAAATTGGGATAACAGCTTTCTGTTAAATACACTTTGCCCAGTTGATAACCACAGTATTTCGATACTGTCTCATTCGCATACCCTAGGCCGGGTACCATGGTCAAAATTCGGCAAAGGCAACGAGATCACAATAATACAAGACAAAATTTGATAAGCCACCGGCCCCAAAATATCGGATAAGACCTACGGGCACGATGGATTAACGACTACGAGTCGACTTGTCCTAAAACGGACCAACGATCATGGCAAAAATAATAGCAAACATCCAAAAATGAAGAAACAAGGAAAAGACATTCTTTATATATATATACAAGAGATGCTCTTTACATCAAAAACCAAAATCCTACAAAGGCAAAAAACAAAAACAAAGGATGAAGCACAGGCCCTATGCTATCCGGCATGGCTAGAGGAGGATGAGTGTTTGGACTCCGCTCGGAGTCGTCTGACTCGGACCCAAGGGCACGGTTGGCCTCCTCCTCCATCCTTTTTGCTTCAAGTATCAGGGCCGGAAGATCCGAAAGGCCGTGCTCAGCTTGCTCGAAGGTGATCGCCGAGACTTTCACTTCTCATACTCGGCGACAATAGCAGTATGAGCCTCGGCCGCCTCAACACTTCTCCAGGTTTCTTCCAAGTCGGCCTCAGCCTTGGCCGGTTTTGCTTCCAGATCAGCCCGGTTCTCCTCAAGGACACTTATCCTACCATTGGCTGCCTCTAGCTCGGCCTTAAGGCCGTCATTGGCAATAACCGCCCCCTCGAGTCAGAAACAAGTCAGAAGGCTTAGGCGAAGTAAGGATAAAATCCACATATAAACTATACAAGGATGACATAAGAGCTTACCCGGTTGCTTGCATGCATACCCTCGTTAATGAGGCACTGCCATGTGAGCCCGGTCATTTTGCGCCTGTCCGAGTCAGAAATAAGGGGTCGAAAATAGCTCGCTATGCCCACCGAACGCGATAGAAAGCTGCAGTCCTCGGGGACGGTGACTACGGCTGATCTGGTTCTCCTTGGTTCCACGCTCGGGGCCGGGAAGATATTTACCAAGCTGTCCCTGGCTCCCGATTCGGAGATCCGGTTGGCCGGCCTCGTGGCTCGAGGAATAGGAAGATGACCAAAGCCCGCTGCTTCGCCGGTAGCGGGGGGGGGGGGGGGGTGCTCGAGAACATATAGTCCAAATCATCCACCCACAGAACCGGAGTAGATGAACTTGGAGCAGCCTCAATATTTTCGGCAAAGGCCGGGGGCTCCGCAGTTGCGGCAAGCTCATGCTCGGGAGATGGACGAGCGCTTGTGGGGGCTTCGCTCTCCGGTACTGGACCGGTCCTTTTGTCGGCTTCAGCAGCAGCCGCTTCCCCGGATCTTCTCCTTTGCAGGGGAGCGTCTTCCGAAGAAGTTTCACCTAAAATGTCAACAAAGTCAATCGACCGAAGAGGAGCCGGTGAAAGTATTTCTTCCGCACCCGAACGTGGAGCTGGAACCAAGAGACCTTTGCCGACAGAAGGAAGAGGTGAAGCGGAGACTGTCTCCTCCGGTATGGGAGCCATGGAGGGAACTGAGGCCACTCTCCGAACAATAATGTCGGGCTCCGTCTCTTCCCTTGAAGACCGAGCAACGCTTCTTGCCTTCTTCATTTTTGGCGTCTGCCCCTTTTCGGAAGGTCGTTTCCTTTTTGCAGCATCGGCAAGAACACGGGAAGAACCCGCCGTGTCAAAATCGGACACCGGTGTAGGGGGAGCGGTCCCCGATTCCGGTCTAGGGGCCACTGAGCCCTTGGGCAAACCTGAAAAGCAAAGACAATAGCAAGGGTTGAGAGGGCAAAAAGCCATGAACAGTGGGAAATACAACGAGCATGAAGGGAAACAAAATGTTACCATGATTTTGGGCGATCCACCGGCCGCGTGACAGGTGGGCCCATGTCCGATCGTCGTAAGGATACAGGTCGAGAAGTACAGTGACCCAGTCACTCAGATTCCGAATGACTGGAGGAACGTACCCATTGGCTGACAAAAATAAGGAAGAAACAGTGAGAAAGCGGGATCGAAATTTGACGAAACAACGCTAAGTCAACTATTCGAGACTTCAAACTTACGCTTGTTATTCCACTTCTCCGGGAAAGGCATATGGTCGACTGGGATAATGTCCTCGGTCTTCACCCTGACGTATCGCTCCAACCATCCCCGGTCTCTGTCTTCATCCATTTTTGAGAAGAATGGATTCCGGCTGCGCTTAGCCAGTTTCATTACGCCACCCCGGAATAGCCTCGGGGAGTATATGCGTATCAGGTGGGCTAGTGTGAACTCCTTCTCGGCATTGTTGGCTAACAACCGGAGACACGCTACGACCCTCCAAACATTTGGGCCGATCTGAGCCAATGTAACACCGTAAGTCCGGCATATGTCGAGGATGACCGGATCCACCGGAGGGTTGAGTTTGGGCGTGAAGGGGTATGTGTAAACGTATAGAAACCCTTTACGGTGGTCAGTAACGGATTCATCTGGTCCAGGGGAGAAAACCCGAACTGGACAGGTGTCCCACCCGCAATCGGCCCGGACTGTATCGACCTTCTCCTCGGTAATAGATGAGGGATACCGCCTCACGTCGAATCCTCTGTCCGAAACGGAGGAAGGCTTTTCGACCTCAAGGTCTTTGTTGAAGTTGAATTTAGTCGGTATGACATCCAAAGCCGTGGGCTCGAATTTAGCGGGAGACGCAGTCTCGGCCCTCGAGGACGACACCAGTGGAGCATCATGGGAAATGGATTCGGACATCTTGGAAATAGGAAAGAAAGAAGGTCCGAGAGAGGAATTTAAGAAAAACGAAGGAACTGGTGGTTCGAGGAGGAGTGAAGTATAAAACAACAACACTCGAGCAGAGAATATTCGGCAGCAGTGGTGACCAAGTCGGTTCTTTTGCACGCACTATGAAACAATGAATCAATAAGCAGATCAAGTTTGAAGTTAATTGAGTATGGTACAAATGGGAAAAACGCAGAAATGAAGTGAAGTTGGAGAGGATGCAGAGCGTGAAAATGGTAAAATGAAGGGGTGAAGGGCCTTATATAGGCATGGGAGAGGAACGGTTACCGAGGACGACCAATCAGACGGCGCCACGTATCCCCATCATTAATACGAAGCGACTCGAAACGACGTGAAAAAGGCAGTTGACAGAAATGGACCACCAGGGGCGAGACACGTGGCCGATCAAAGGGGATGCGTTACGCAACCGTTCCCGCCAAAATACGAAGATAACGCCGGGATGACATAACCACCAGTTTGGGAGTTTAACCACTCCCCGTTACTCCGACAGATCGGAGATCCGGGAAGTGTGGGGGCTATCTGTATACGGTAGAAACCGGATATGAGGCGAACCGGTGGAACGAGGAACCAGAGGAAGGAATGAGAATGTGAGGGATACTATTCGCCCTTGACCGGGGCAATGCTTGGGCCGGTGCTGGGCAAGGGCACCGACAGGTCTGCCTTCGACGTTGTCGTAGTGGCCAAGCCCGGTGACCCGAGCATCCAAGCCCGATGACCCGAGCATTCATGGTCGTTTGTCCGAGTAGCCGTTAGTCCGTGTGGCCATTGTATGCGGGCCATGCGCCAGTAGCGTCCTGCCGCAGTCAAATACCTACCATGAGTGTGTCAGACGGCGCCGTCAGTCTAATCCCACCAAATCCGTGCAGAGCTGTCCTTGCTATTATTATTTTATTGTTTCCCATTGTATGAGACCCATGGAGGTGACACTATAAATAGGGCATATCTTCCTCCTTTGAGGGGGTTGGTTCCTTTTACTTTCCAAAAACACTTATAATAGAAGAATTCACATATCCAATCTCTCTCTCAATATTTGATTCGACCAAGGCCGTTTGTTTCCATTATTATTGTGTTTCTTACATCAAGTGTTTCCCATTGCTATCATAACAAATCGTCATCAGTAGCCGTTTCGTTAAAGAGCTTTCACATACACATTTTCTCTATCTAACATACATCAAGATCCAAGCACATATCCTATACCCACATACAAATTTAATTTATTATCCGATTCCGGGGTAAACAATGTTTTCATTGAATATCTGAACACATAATAAAGTATCTTTATTAGACACATTCGACTCAAATTTTGGGAAAAGCTTTGCATGTAGTATCAAGCACCATCAATTACAGTTACATAGATATGTGAAGAATCACATAAAATATGTAACTTGTTTTGATTATGCGCATTAGCATCAATAAGTCATAAATTTAGATTTGTTGAAGTTGAGGCTGATGAGCATAATTAATGAAAGTGTGATATTTTATGTGGTAAACTTATCTACATAATGAATGCTTGAGAAAATACATGTAAAAGCTTTTATAAAATTTAAGTCGTAAGTATCTAATAGAAATATGTTATCATATGTTCAAATGCTCAATTAAAACAAATCATTTTTCGAATGTCTAAATAAAATTTACAAAATAAATTTGAGGGTTTGCCAATATATTCAGCCAAAAAGTAATTAGTCCTACATGTTTTTATTTTAATTTGAATGAGCTGAGTTGATCGTGATACTGAGAAGTGGGGAGGTTATCTTAAATGGGCAATGATTGTGCACCGCTATTGACATTGAATATTCAGCCACGTGTTGTATTCAGCTTTATTTTTTCTTGTCAACTTGCCTCTGGTTGAAGTGGATGCTCATTCATCTAGTTGTATTTGTGTTTCCCTCTTATTTGTCCATTTTGGCCTTTTTGTATTGTCAACTCTCAGACAAAAATTGTGTGCCAACCCATCCCTCAACTTGATGCTTCCATAGATTACCCCAATTTTGTAAATAAAAAACAAATAGATTATTGCTTCTGTTATAAAATAAAGCTATGAAGTAAATACACAGAAGAAATATGTAGAGAGAATATGTAGAGAGATATCAGTTTATATTACTTCTGCTCTTTCAACATTGCATCTGTGCATCCTATTTATAGAGAAACAAGACATGAGATATTTTGAGATATTTTGGGATATTTTGGGATATTTTGGATATCCACTATTTGGGATATTTTTGACACTCCCCCTTGGATATCCATTAATAGATGATGTGTCTCGTTAAAACCTTATTAGGAAAAACCCTGTGGGAAAAAGTCCTAATGAAGGAAAAAGAGTGCGCATATCTAATAATACGCTTTGAGAGTTGCCTCATTAAAAACCTTACCAAGAAAACCCAATGGGACAAAACTTGGTTAAGGGAAAAAGAGTACAACACGTATTTCACTCCCCCTGACGAAGACCAAGATTCAGATGTCGGAGTCTTCGCATTCCAATCTTGAATATCATCTTCTCAAGAGTTGAAGTTGGCAAAGATTTAGTGAACAAATCTGCAGGATTGTCACTTGAACGGATTTGTTGCACATCAATATCACCATTCTTCTGGAGATCATGTGTGAAAAATAACTTTGGTGAAATGTGCTTTGTTCTATCTCCTTTTATGAAACCTCCTTTTAATTGAGCTATGCATGCAGCATTATCTTCATATAATATTGTTGGTATTTTTGTATCACACTTCAAGCCACATCTTTCTCTGATGAAATGTATCACTGATCTCAACCACACACATTCTCTACTTGCTTCATGAATAGCGATTATCTCAGCATGATTTGAAGAAGTAGCAACAATGGACTGCTTGGTCGATCGCCATGATATAGCAGTACCTCCGCATGTAAACAGATAGCCCGTTTGAGATCGAGCTTTATGTGGATCAGATAAATAACCTGCATCTGCATAACCAACAAGATCTGTACTACCTTTGTTAGTATAAAACAGACCCATATCGCTAGTTCCCTTCAGATATCGCAATATATGCTTAATCCCGTTCCAATGCCTCCGTGTAGGAGAAGAGCTATATCTTGCTAGCAAATTAACAGAAAATGCTATGTCAGGTCTTGTAGCATTAGCAAGATACATAAGTGCACCTATTGCACTAAGATATGGTACTTCAGGACCAAGTAGCTCTTCGTTTTCTTCCTGAGGTCGGAACGGATCTTTGCTCACTTCAAGTGAGCGAACAACCATAGGAGTACTTAAAGGATGCGCATTGTCCATGTAAAACCGATTTAAAACTTTCTCAGTATAGGCAGATTGATGTATAAAGATCCCTTTTGCGAAATGTTCAATTTGCAGACCAAGACAGAGTTTTGTCTTTCCGAGATCTTTCATCTCAAATTCTTTCTTCAAATATTCAATCGCCTTTTGGAGCTCTTCTGGAGTTCCAATGAGGTTTATGTCATCAACATAAACAGCAAGTATAATGAACCCTGATTTTGTTTTCTTAATAAAAACACATGGACAAATGGCATCATTTATATATCCTTCATTTATCAAGTATTCACTTAGGCGATTATACCACATACGCCCTGATTGTTTTAAACCATATAATGATCTTTGTAATCTGATTGAATACATTTCCCGAGACTTTAAACCAAATGCTTCAGGCATTTTATATCCTTCAGGAATTTTCATATAAATTTCATTATCAAGTGAACCATAAAGATAAGCTGTAACCACATCCATAAGATGTATTTCAAGGGTTTCATAGACAGCTAAACCCATGAGGTATCGAAATGTTATAGCATCCATAACTGGTGAATATGTTTCTTCATAGTCGACGCCGGGTCTTTGAGAGAATCCTTGTGCAACAAGGCGTGCTTTGTATCGCACAATTTCATTTCTCTCATTTCTTTTCCGTACAAAGACCCATTTGTGACCAACTGGTTTTACACCATTAGGCGTTTGGACTACAGGTCCAAAAACCTCACGTTTAGCAAGTGAATTCAATTCTGATTGAATTGCTTCTTGCCATTTTGGCCAATCATATCTTCGTCGACATTCTCCGACAGATTGAGGTTCCTGATCCTCACTGCCCTTTATAATATTTAGTGCAACATTATATGCAAAAATACTATTCACCACAATTTTCGAACGATATAGTTCTTCACTCACTGAAGTCTCGGGTTTGCTGATTTCTTCAGGAATATCAGAATTAATCAGATCTTGAATCTCTTCATGAGATCCTTTCATAGTGTCATTCTGATCATTGTTTGTATTTCTTTTTCTTGGATTTTTATCCTTGGAGCCCAATGGCCTACCACGCTTCAGGCGTGGATGAGATTCAGAGGCTATGACACTAGTAGATTGTCCCTTTGGAACATCAATTCGAATAGGCACATTCTCTGCAGGGATATGCGACTTAGTTATTCTTTTCAAATCAGTAAATCCGTCTGGCATTTGATTTGCTATTTTCTGTAAGTGGATGATCTTCTGGATCTCCTGCTCACATATAGGGGTACGTGGATCAAAATGAGATAGTGATGGAACTCTCCACGCAATTTCTCTTTTGATTTCTTTTCTCTCTCCCCCTAATTGTGGAAAATTTGTTTCATCAAATCGACAATCTGCAAATCGGGCAGTGAATAAATCGCCCGTCAATGGCTCAAGATAGCGAATAATGGAGGGTGATTCAAACCCAACATATATTCCTAACCTTCTTTGGGGGCCCATCTTAGTGCGTTGTGGTGGTGCTACAGGCACATATACAGCACAGCCAAAGATTCGGAGATGAGCAATATTTGGTTCATGACCAAACACTAATTGTGACGGGGAGTATTTATTATAATGAGTCGGTCTAAGACGAACAAGAGATGCTGCATGTAAAATAGCATGACCCCAGACGGTTGTAGGCAACCGTGTTTTCATAAGTAATGGTCTTGCTATCAATTGCACACGCTTAATAAATGACTCAGCAAGGCCATTTTGGGTATGAACATGTGCTACAGGATGTTCAACCTTTATCCCAACTGATAAACAATAATCATCAAAAGCTTGGGATGTAAATTCTCCAGCATTATCAAGACGTATAGCCTTTATAGGATAATCTGGGAAGTGTGCCCTTAAGCGTATTATTTGTGCCAATAATTTCGCAAACGCCAGGTTGCGAGACGATATGAGGCACACATGAGACCATCTCGAAGACGCATCTATTATAACCATAAAATATCTGAATGACCCACAAGATGGGTGAATAGGTCCACATATATCCCCATGTATACGATCTAGAAAAGCAGGGGATTCAATGTCAACTTTCATTGGTGATGGCCTGGTTATCAATTTGCCCTGATGACAAGCGACACATGAAAACTCACTACTTTCAAGAATCTTCAGGTTCTTAAGTGGATGCCCTTTTGAATTTTCAATAATTCGTCTCATCATTATTGATCCAGGATGACCCATTCGGTCATGCCAAAGCACAAAAGTTCCTGAATCGTTAAACTTCTGGTTTACGATTGAGTGTGCTTCCATTGTACTAATTTCTGCATAGTACAGGCCAGAAGACAAAGTTGGTAATTTCTCCAAAACACATTTCTGGCCGGAGACATTCTTTGTAATGATAAGATATTCATCATTTGTTTCATTTAATGTCTCAACGTGATACCCATTACGGCGGATATCTTTGAAACTCAACAAGTTTCTTGGGGATCTAGAAGAGAATAGTGCATCTTCTATAACAAGTTTCGTCCCCTTAGGTAGAAATATAGTAGCTCTTCCGGAGCCTTCAATTAATTTCGAATTGCCAGAAATTGTATTAATATTTCCCCTTTTTCTACGCAATTGAGAAAAGTATTTCTCATCTTTGAATATAGCATGCGTTGTTCCACTATCAATCACACAAATATCTTCATGATTTGTCATTGATCCAAATAATATTTGAGGATTTTCCATATATTCTTCAGAACGAAAAAATAGGCAAAGTAAACATCGAAGTAGATATTTTGATTAGACAAAGTATTACACACACTTTATTACTTATATATGGAAACATAACCACATTAGCTAATACAAATGACATGTATGAAATATCTAAGTTAATACAGATCCATCACCGATCAGATGATCTATTTTTCCTTCAGGGATTTCAAAGAAATCTGCCACATCTAAATGCATAGGCTCAACATTATCTTCAGAAATAAAATTTTCTTCGGCATCATTTTCTGCCCTTTTGAGGGAGGCTTGATATAGATCAACAAGGTGCTTTGGCGTACGACAGGTACGTGCCCAGTGCCCTTTTCCTCCACATCGAAAGCAATTATTTTCTGAATTTTTCTTTTGCACAACATCATGCTTTTCATCCTTCCTTTTACACTGCTGGTGGTGAAGGGTATTATATGGTGCATAACGAGAATCATGATTAAAATTCCTTCCTCGACCACGACCATGACCACGACTGGGGCCACGACCTCTTCCACGCCTAGAATGGCGAAAATTTGCCTCATTCACTTCAGGGAATGGGGCAGTACCAGTGGGTCGGCTTTCATGATTTTTCATCAGTAATTCATTATGTTGTTCAGCCACTAAAAGATGTGAGATTAGTTCAGCATATTTCTTGAACTTCATCTCTCGGTATTGCTGCTGCAGGAGCATACTCGAGGCAGGAAAAGTGGAGAATGTTTTCTCCAGCATATCATCATCAGTAATATTTTCACCACATAATTTCAATTGAGAAATAATTTTAAACATTGCAGAATTATATGCCTTAACAGATTTAAAGTCTTGGAACCTTAAATGGAGCCAATCAAAACGTGCTTGTGGAAGTATGACCATCTTCAGGTGATCATATCTATCTTTCAGATCATTCCACAGCGTAAGAGGATCTTTAACCGTGAGATATTCCATTTTCAAATTCTCATCAAGATGACGGCGGAGGAATATCATTGCCTTAGCACGGTTTTGGTTTGATGCCTCATTTTTATCTTTGATGGTGTCTTCCAGACCCATCGCATTAAGGTGAATCTCGGCATCAAGAATCCAAGACATATATCTATTACCGGATATATCTAAGGCTACAAATTCACATTTAGTAAGATTTGCCATTAGTAAAGGAAAACGAAGAAATCAATACCTTCGAGGTTTTGAAGTATTTGCTCGAGATAACAGAGTCTCGTGCTGATAACGTGTTATAAAATAAAGCTATGAAGTAAATACACAGAAGAAATATGTAGAGAGAATATGTAGAGAGATATCAGTTTATATTACTTCTGCTCTTTCAACATTGCATCTGTGCATCCTATTTATAGAGAAACAGGACATGAGATATTTTGAGATATTTTGGGATATTTTGGGATATTTTGGATATCCACTATTTGGGATATTTTTGACAGCTTCGAAACAATGCGAGTTTTCTCTGAAAAAATTAGATGTTATGAACCATCGGTCAAATTGTAATGTAGATATATTATTAATGATTATATAACTAGAAGTGTATATTGTACCACTTGATTTAAAGTGATAAATACAACTTGAAAGTGCAAGTTGTATCTTAGTTGTACCAAGTTGTGTTCAAGTTGTAGAGCAACTTGTACAAGTCTACAATTTGTATAAGTTGTATATGTTGTAGGTTTAGAGGCAAAACTCTTCTATAAATAGGGAGTTTTGTTTCTCATTTGTAACATCAAGAAAAGTGATAATACAATCTCTCTCCTCTCTATAAAGTTATTTTTGGTTTGCTTCTTTTATTTATTTGCAATTACAAAATTTTATAACACGTTATCAGCACGAGACTCTATTACTGAGTTGGATTCCAGTAATTCAAAATTGACGAGTTATTTAGGGTATGCTGTCTGCCGAGAGAAGGTTTGAACTTTGAATTTATAATTTATTTGCTCGCCTTAAAGGTAAGTATTTTTCTATCACCGACATTTATTGTTGTATACCTCAAAAAAGGTCTAGTAGGGGTTATTGCTTATATTACAAGAAGTCAAGCAATTCAATATTTTCCATAATCCTGTAGAGTTAGCAAGCAATGTATGGCCAATAGTAGTGGCAATATTTTCTAATTAAGTTTTGTTATTGCCCAGACCCCACGATGTGGGATTCACTGGGTTGTTGTTGTTGTTGTAAGTTCTGTTATTGCTAAATTATATTTACGCCTATAACCACCAGAAGTGGTAATATTTCATACGCTTATTGTGATTACAATTGAAGATATATTAAGAGAAAAATTCTCTATATTATGTGTATGCCTCGATTTGCTTGGGAAGTAGCAATATCATAAAAGAGGTCCTAAGTTATCATAATTTGATATGCTTAAGGCGCGATAAGATATGTTCATTCCTGAAGAATGAGTACATTTGATAAATGTTACAAATACGGATCCAGTCCCTGAAGTGAATGTGACAGTATGTAGTAAAGCTTATAAATATGGACGTGCGTTTGGTTGTGAAGTTATCGCGACTCATCTCCAGAAGAGGTAGAATAATTGGAGAAAAAAATATTTTAAATATTCTATGCTTTACTCCCGATGTAATAAACTCAAAAAACTGCTCTCGAAGTAGCAAACTCAGAAATCTGCTCCTGAAGTAGCAAGCTTTGAACTCTACTCCCGAAGCAGTAGAACTTTGAACTCTACTCCGGAAGTAGTAGAACTTTAAAAGAAGTAGAACTTTGAACTCTACTCCCGAAGTAGTCGAACTTTGAACTCTACTCCCGAAAATGTCGAACTCCGAAGTAGTAAATTTTGAGCTCTACTCCCAAAGTAGTAAGACTTTGAATTCTACTCTTGCAATGGTAGAACTCTGAAATCTACTCCTGAAGTAGTAGAACTCTGAAATTTACTCCTGAAGTAGTATATATTCTGAAATCTACTCCCGAAATAATAAGACTTTGAATCTACTCTAAAGTAGTAGAATGTTGAAATTTACTCTTGAAGTTTACTCTCGAAGTAGTATGCCTTTAAACTTTACTCCCGAAGCAGTAGAACTTTAAAGCTTACTCCCGAAGTAGTAGAACTTTGAAATTTACTTCTGAAGTAGTAGGACCTCGAAATTCACTCCTAAAGTAGTAAGACCTTGAAATTTACTCTCGATGTGGTATACCTTTAAATTTTACTCCTGAAGCAGAAAAAAATTAGTAAAATATTTGAGAAATATTCTGAAGCAATGTCTTTTTGTGCTTGAGTAAAATAATGAACTATAGATGAACATTGTGTATCAAGCACATTCAAATAATCTGGTTTCACTCCCCGAAGCAAATGAAGAAATACCACAACCTACCTCCTAGAGAGATAAAATAACAAAAAAAATACATGTGTTATAAAAGTCATTGCAACACGTACCTGTCGTACGTAGAACATCTCAAATAATTTTATTAAGTATCATTCTAAGACAAAAGAAATCAGAGTAGAATGTTTTTACTATAACCACAATGATACATTATGGTTAGTTGTTATTGATATCCTCGAAGGATATAACAATTAATGTATCTTTTTCATGAAGGATGTGATTACTATGCGATTTCCGATTTGATACAAAATCTTCAGATGTTAATGGTTAATCTCTTTGCAGGAGATATTTTAAATACTGAAGTTTAGAACTTAACATTTACTTTTTGTAATATATAAATTTAGATTGTCTTTAAATTTTCATTTGATTATTATTTTCTTTCATGATTACCAGTAGTGACTAACCAAATTTTCTTTCGTGGTACCAACAATATCTAAGAAATATTTGGTAATAAAAAAAACTAATTATCAAGGGCTCCAGAAGAGCTAATTGTTTGCTTACAAGATTCATGATACCAATAGTCTCCAAATAATATCTGATGATGGTAAGTAAATTAAAGTCTCTTGAATAGGTTATATATGATAGCACCATTCATCTTAGATCGTAATTGGTACGATCAAAACACAAATTAAAGTAAACATGTAGTTTACTTGAAATAAAAATGGTTATCATATTGAGACGACAAATGATTGGAAGATGAATATCTTCAAGTTACTCCGGATAAGAAATACGTATGTGAAACGTTACCTGAGCATGTTAAGATCTCACATACCGCAATAAACCAGAAGTTTATTGATATAAAACCTCATGCAATAGTAAATCAGGAGTTTACTAAACTAAATAGCACTGGTCATAGTAAACTTGGAGTACAGATAATTTCATGAGTTGACATGAAATGGATGTACTGATTTGAATCTGAAGTGCCAATTGAGTGCACAAAACATATTAAAGAACTAGAAGATTCTTCAAGAATTTGTTTGTGTTGCTTGTTCTCATGATAAGTTGATTACACCAGCTAACGTTGGGCCCGAAATTCTGAAAAATATAAAAGGTGAATGTGGGCCCCTTCACCTGCAATATGATGTCTTAAATAGATGCATCTATGAGATGGTAACGTGTAAGTTTATTGTCAACTGGCAGTTTGACATTTACGAAGTTGCTTGCTCAAAATAATTGAATTGGAAGCACAATTTTCAGAATATGTAATCAAGACAATTAATCTTGGTAATGCTGGTTTAAATCTAAGCTGTTTGCCATTGGATGCCTCCATAATATAGCTAAACCATTGCTTATGAGAACATAGCTTCAGATGTTGGTCTGAGATATGATATATTGCATAAAACGACGATGTATTCTTCAGACCAATAAATTATGATAAATTTTCCCCTCATAATTGGTTCACGGTCAGGAACTAGATATTTCCATCTTATAGCTTTTGATGTGCGGTATAAAATTAATGTATAGACCATGATGCACACAGATGGATTTCCCAAACAATATGACGATATATGTTAGTTTTTCTAACATAAGGGGGATAAAATACGTAGCTAAGAAATATGTTGTGAATTATGATCGGTATGATCCTCAGATAATTCAAGTCAAATGATAAAGGCATTTGTTGACCCAACTATTTCATATTTCATCTGCAAAATGCTCCTAATGTCGTCGAAGGATAGAGTCTACAGTATGCATGAAGCATGGTAGACCAATCGGTTTCAAATGTAATAATCCTTGAAAAGGGGGATGAGCAAATGATCAAGATGATCATAATAAGGAGGCAATGTGCTCTTGAAGAGCCTACGGCATAACACTTCATGAAACCTTATGGGAGGTTCAGGTACCTGAAAATAATTAAGTGATAAAATCTCAGTAAGTTATGTCGAATTGGGAACTGATACAAAATGATATCTCATCGACGATATCTTTGATACAATATAGCACAATGTTGTAAAAGATTGTGAGGATCTAAGTTCTGGCTCTATAAACGCATAACGTAGAATAATTATCAAGTGAAATGATGCATCTTGATAAGCTTAAAATTTATTGGACCTGCAATCCAAGCATCAGAAGATGTCACGTTATTTAAATACTAAATGAAAGTTCTCACAACCTATATGGCTTACTTGACAAAATTTATATGAAACTTTCTAAATGATTCAAAATGCCTGAAGCGTATACAAGTTCTTGAAAAACTTGTTTATAATCCGTAGATGGATTGAATGAATCAAGACTGATGTACTGGAATTTCCTTAATGAATATTCATTGACGAAGGATACAAAGATGAGTATGTTTACACCTGTCTCTTTATGATAATCATAATCTTTCATATTATTGTACAAGTTGATGACTTGAATATTTCTGGAGCTCTTGGAGAGTTTTCAAAAGTAGTAGATTATCTGCTAAAAGAAGTTAAAATGAGAAAATTATATTGGTCCTGACGTACCATATATTTGTGTAATTGATGCACTTATTTATCTTGCTATAACTATGAGCATGATATAATTTCTCCCCTTCATAGAGATATTGAAATAAGATTAATTGCATATTGTCAATGAAAGCCCTGACATGAATGTGTTTATCCTAACAAATGTTATCAAGTGTTTTGGATATATGGGGCATTCATCTGATCAACATAAGAGTTCGATCCAGATATGTTATCTATTTGCATGAAGAATTATTGTCGTACCATGTTTTTTTACATGATAGTCAAATCATAGAAGGAAAATAATAATTTATGAAGCAAGTCAAGAATGTACTTGGCTTGATTCCAACAATATTATATGGTGATGATGAAACTCTATCTAAGTAATGAAGATGCAAATGATCAACCAGTTCGTCAAATGATCATTTGACAAATCTGATTGCAAAGACTTTGCCGACCTCAAGATATGATAAGTTGGTATACAAGATCGGAGTGTATCATCTTCAAAAGCTATGTAATGCTTTAATCAGGGGGAGTAAAATACGAGCTGTACTCTTTTTCCCTTAGTCAAGGTTTTGTCCCATTTCGGTTTTCCTGGTAAGATTTTTAATAAAGCAGCTAGCAATGTGTATTACTAGATACGTGTAATCTTTTTCCTTCACTAAGATTTTTTCCACTGAGTTTTTCCTAATACGGTTTTAACGAGGCACATTATCTATTAATAAACATCCAAGGGGGAGTGTTATAAACCATTTATCAAGTTGTAATTTGGATGTATATTAATGATTATACAACTAGAAGTGTATATTGTACCACTTGACTTAAAGTGATAAATACAACTTGAAAGTGCAAGTTGTATCTTAGTTATACCAAGTTGTGTTTAAGTTGTATATGTTGTAGGTTTAGAGGCAAAACTCTTCTATAAATAGGGAGCTTTGTTTCTCATTTGTAACATCAAGAAAAGTGATAATACAATCTCTCCCTCCTCTCTACAAAGTTATTTTTGGTTTTCTTCTTTTATTTATTTGCAATTACAAAATTTTATAACATTAGATGTATATTTCTATGGTGTCTATATAAGACACTAACCTGTAATTTTCTATAACAAGGTAGAGGCTGACACAAATCAAGTTTTGGTTGCCTTGGGCGTGCAAATAAAAATCCATATTTGTAGTCTAAAAGAAACAAAAATTATATATAATGTGCAGGAATACTTTTAATGGTTGAGGCTTTTTGAAGAAAATTATTCGAGTTTGGTTCGAAGCAGATAATATCACGTCATGTTAGCTAGAATATTTGGACCACTTTAGCCAGCAAGTTGATTATAAAAATGTGGGTGACACAAATGAGTCTCCACATAAGCCCATAAGGTGGTGAGACATATGAAACTTAGTTTGAGGGTCTTGGTGGTGGGCCATGAGGGACTTTAATTTGTTCGAGAAGGAAGATTGTTGGGGTGTACAAATAAAAGTCTTATATTGATAATTGGAAATAAAACTACATATGTAGGGATACTCTTAATAGTATAAGACCTTTTGGGAAAGATCATGAGGGTTTGACACAAAGCGAACAAGTTAAAAAAATGTTAGGAGTTTCTTTTAGTTGACTTAACCCAAAAACTGATATCAACGTTAATGGTTCGACGAGATGTGTATAGATATAGCAAAGTTATGTCATGGGCCTTTCTTACTGCGTTTTCCCATTGGAGACGCGCACACACACAAAAAAAGTAAAAAGAGTTTATGCGGTGAAGTTTCAATGGTTAAATATTCTGACGAACTGGGTGACACACATTTAATTTGTAGATAAGTTCATGAAAAAATGGACCATGTGAAATTTTGTTAGTAATTACATCTGAGGGATTGTTGATGAACTATGTAAAACTTAATTGGAAGAGAAAATTGTAAAGTGTGCAAGTCTTATACCGTTAAACTGCACTACTCGTTGCCTATCTTACGTTATACCAGATTTTCGCCTAAGGATAGACCACGTTACTTAGCTGTTTCAAGATAGCGTTGCTGAATAATAAATAACAGTAAAACTAAAGGCACAGTGATTGTTACGTGGAAACCACCCAGCTCACAAAGGGTGAAAAAACCACGACCTACACCTCTGTAGGATTTTGTCCAAACTTCGCTACAACGGTGAGCCTTTGCAAAGTCAAGTTACAAACTCTGTAACCTAGGAACTAAACTCTAATTCCTATCTCAATAATCTCTCTAGACTATTGAGCCCACTCCAAGTTATCCCAACTTGAATTTGAATTTGACTAATATTTATACCTATAGTAATTGCTTCTACAAAAGCTGATAAGGTACAACTCGATAAACAATCCTAATACATGAATCTAGACTCAAGACTGTAAAACATAAACTCTATAAAATGGATTCTTTAATCTTCTTCATTGTATCAGGGCGCACTTCTGTAATCAGAATCCTCTCAAATATTGCATTGACAATGTTTGCTCAAACTTTGATTTTCTCCCTTTGTGAGTGCGTAGATCTTCTTCATGGCATGACTTGAATATTTATAGTACTAGGTTTTCATCAGTCGGTTGAACTCAATCCCTATGTGGAAAGGCCCATTTTGAGAGTTAAGGTTTTAGTTGACTTGGGATTCTTGCATTCACGTGGCTTCAGTGTCCTTGTAGGAGTCTGAAGCATCTTGATAATTATGGCAAGACATCATGTAAAATTTTCCCCCAAGTCCTTACCATAAAACACAAATTCTACGCGCAATGGCACTCTGAGCTGGAACATGTTCTTGGACCTGCTTCATGCATGTTACACCTCGGAATTTCAGATTGCTGAGCGGTGAAGGGACAAACATAAGTCAAGGTGTACATGAGGTCCCTACAAGTAAGAAGGGATGCTAAATAATTCTAATTAAGATTCCAAAGACGTTTGAGGCAAGGGAGAAAAATTCGTCAAATGAAACTTCACTACAGTTCTGCGAAATGTGGGGTTCGACGGTCGTTCTTTGTACCTCGGACGGGTCGACGCATCATTGATTGTGCCATAGAATTAATTTAGCACAAAGACCATTCAACTGAGCAGATCGACGCTCCGTCGATTAGTTCGATGGACCGTCCTTCTCACTGTAGAATGAAAGCAAACGAAAGGTTGCTTACTAGAAATTTCACGACTTTAACGGTTAGATCGATGCTCCGTCGATCCGATCGACGCTCCATCGATCCGATTGACGCTTCGTCGTTCGTACCGTATAATCCTCATTGGGCAGCTTTTGATTTTTTATAAAAAGAGACCCCAAGTCCTCATTTTTCATTTCACTCATTCTCCAACTCTCTCCAAACCTCGAGAACCTTCTCCATACCATTTTACCATATATACAAGGGAAATCAATGAGTAAACACCAAGACTTAGTAGAATCAAGTGCAAGAGTACTCCCTAGGGTTTGTGGAAACCAAGAATCTCTTTGATGTTGAAGTGGGGTTTTCTCCAAGTGAAGTATTTACATCCAAAAGTCCATTCCCACATCATCAAAGGTAAGTTTTATGTTCAATTCATGTTATTAAGAATATTGAGAGGTTAAAATACTTGTATTATGGAAGGGAGGAGAATATGGAGTGTAATATGGAGATAGTGATATTCTTGAATGATGACTTAACTTGAATAATACATGTTATGAGTAAAATCTTGTGTTGAATAATACAAATGATGTTAAGGGAGTACTATATGAGAATGAATATGAAGTTGTAAAATAGGTATGGTTATGGATGATTTTGAAGGTGGATTTAAGAAGTAAGCAATGTTTAACTTGAAGAAGTTATTGATCACGCTATTAAAGATGTTGTTATTGATGCTTGGGAGTTGTTGTATCATATGGAGAAAGTTGTAGAAACAAAGGAAGTGCTGCCCAATTTCTGTTAGCCCTTAGTCGCCTTAGTTTAGCTTCAAGAATGTTTTTGGTATCTAACCTTAGTACGAACTCTCTTGAATGTAGAATTGTGAGTATTGGAGGGGAGCACTTAGTCGATAAAGCTAGAGCGACGTAAAGATATGTAAAGCTAGTACCTTTCTTTCAAAGGCATGATTCTTATTTTGCGATTCCATTTCTAGAATCCCATGATCTTCTTACATCCTAAAAGATGAAGGTTAAAGGTTCTTAAGGGCTCTTATGAGATAGAGATGAGATATGCTCCATGATGATGATGTTGATAATGATGCTATAATGCGCCCGATATTTTTATCCTTATGATTTCATTGACGTTACTTCTTATTGTTATCCCACCTCATGATATTAGTTCCTTCAAGGTGAGACATAGTGATGAGGATTATTCCATAATGTAATCGGAGGTTCCCGACCTTACGTCACTCTGATAGAGTTACAGTTTTACTTGAGCTCTCATCCATGCTTTAGATTATGTATATGTAAGACTACACCGTGCCTAGTTAGTCGGGCAGACACCACTAGATAGGCTTAGTGGGCAGCTATGATTATGATTACACCATGTCTAGATAGCATGGGTAGACACCACTAGTGGGCGGCATGATACGTTTAGCCTGGACGCGGGAGGCCCGGACGCGGGCTAATAATGATCACACCGCACCTATATGGTCGGGCAGTTATATATATGCTTATATGATATGATGTTATTTATTATATAAGTTAGCATGCATGACTCCGCCTTAAGAGGCAATCTGTTACAGGTTATCCCTTTATCTCATATTGTTGCATCTCTTAATCAAGTTATCGTGTATGTCTTACATACTCAGTACATTGTTCATACTGACTTCCCCTTTTTTTTTGGACGTTGTGTTCATGCCCAAGGTAGACAGGGAGGTGGCCCAGATCCTTAGGAGTTATACCAGCTTACACAGGAGCACCCCACTACTCTGGAGGTGTAGCTTATTGATGCATTCTTTTGTGTTCATATTGGGTATGACGGGGTCCTGTCCCATCCTTATGTCTCAGTACTCCAGTAGAGGCTCGTAGATACGTATGCGTGGGTAGTAGTTGTCTCATAAATACATCAGTGTATATTTTGTATATCATTTTTGCAGCCGTGAGGGCTTATGTTTACATATAAATGTTGCCTTGAAGAGTATGTGTGTACAGGTTAGGTATGATGCTTAGCCTGAATAGTGGTGCTCGGTAGTCAACTCCGGGTACCCGCCATGGCCCACTGGTTGGGTCATGACAAAACTGGTATCATAGCAGTTCCGTCCTAGGGTGTGTCTACGAGCTATGTCCAGTAGAGTCTTGTTTATGGGTGTGAAGTGCGCCACACTTATAAACAAGAGGCTGCGGGGCATTTAGGAAAAATGACCGTCTTCCTTCTTATTAGATCGTGCGATAGAGCTATGTTATAAGATTCCTTTTCCCGAATGGTGCATTATGATTTCAGCGATGCCGGTAAAAAGGAAAGCCACAGCAGTCTAGAAAGGCAAGGCCACGATATCAAGGCGGATGGAAAGGGTGCCACCAACGAATATAGAGGAAGGTGAATCCCATAATGAGGCTCCATCTCATACCTCTCGCACTCCACCTGTTTCGGAGGAGCATGAAGGAGCTTCAGCTCCAGCTCCTGTGCCTCCAGTTCCTCCACCGGGTGCTTCGGGTCAACAGATGACCGAGGCTATTTAGCTATTGACTCAGTTGGTTGCCGCGCAGGCTCAACGACAAAGTACGGGCCCAGGCGATCGGGCGGTTAGTGTAAGGGCTCATGATTTTTATGAGTTTAAATCCTCCAAAACATTTCGGGTCAAAGTCGGATAAAGACCCGCAAAGCTTTATAGATGAGATATTGAGGACGTTGAGGATCATCCATGCTTTAGATACCGAGTCAATGGAGTTGGCATCTTATAGGTTACAGGATGTGGCGGTTCTATGGTATAACAATTGGATTTCCTCAAGAGGGAAAATGTGCCTCCCCCGGTTTGGCAAGAGTTTGTAAATGCTTTTATCCGTCATTATCTGCCACCCGAGGTCCATCGGGACAGAGCCGATAAATTCTTGAATCTTAAGCAAGGGAGTATGAGTGCCCGAGAGCATAGCCTTCATTTTAATTCATTGGCTAGGTATGCCTCGACAATGGTAGCGGATATGGGAGATAGAGTACATCGATATGGGAGTGGCTTAAGGCCACATTTATTCAAGTATTGCTTGACAGCTTCACTACAGGAGGGGATGGACATCTCCCGTATTCAGGCCCACGCCCAGAATTTAGAAGAGCAGCAACAGCTGCACAGAGGTGAGCGCGACATTGATAGAGGGCAGAGCAAGAGGGACAGATCTGCCGGTGCTAGTAGTGAGTATAAAGGGGGTCAGCGACAACAATATTCCAGATATTCGAGCCAGTCCGTGACTCGTGCACCTTCTCGATTTGCGGGAAGGAGATTTGATTGCCCCATTTATTTCGGTCGGGTCAGAGTTCGAGGGTCTCAGGTCCTTAGTTTGGAGGTGATCCTAGTTAGAGGAGACCACCGGTACCGCAAGGCAGTCGGTGCGGTAAATTACATTCGGGTTAGTGTCCCCGAGTTTCAGATGCTTGCTATGCCTGTGGTCAGGTTGGGCATGTGATGCGTGATTGTCCATCGCTGGGCGGTAGAGTTGGGGCTCAGCCCACGGGATCCGCAGCAGGTTCTTCTTCGTCCGTGCGCCCTGTAGGGTAGACTCCCCAAACTTCAGCAGGCCATGGAAGGGGCAGAGGAGGAGCATCCAGTTCAGGTGGCACCCAGCCCCGTATTTATGCTTTAGCCGGAAGTCAGGATCTTGAGTCCTCCCCAGATATGGTTACAGGTACACTATCCATATTCTCCCATGATGTTTATGCATTGATTGATCCGGGTTCTACCTTATCGTATATTACTCCGTATATCGCGGATCGTATTTGGGTGAAACCCGAGCTAATAAAGCCTTTTGAGGTATCCACTCCTGTTGGTGACCCAATAATAGCTAGGCAAGTATACAGAAATTGTGTGATTGTGGTATGTAATCGTCAGACTATAGCTGATTTGATTGTTCTGGAAATGCTAGATTTTGATGTGATCATGGGCATGGATTGGTTGGCCTCTTGTTATGCTAATGTGGATTGCAGAAAAAAGATGGTTCGATTCCAATTTCCAGGAGAACCAGTACTCGAATAGAAAGGTAACACAGCATCTCCAAGAGGTAGATTTATTTCCTACCTCAAAGCGAGGAAAATGATCGCTAAAGGCTATATTTATCACTTAATCCGAGTTCACGACACCGAAGCGAAACCACTGACTTTTCAATCCGCCTCGGTAGTAAATGAATTTTCGGATGTATTTCCAGATGAACTTCCAGGCCTTCCATCGGAGCGGGAGATTGATTTTGCTATTGATGTGTTGCCGGATACCAAACATATATCTATTCCTCCTTACAGAATGGCTCCTGCAGAATTGAAAGAGTTAAAGGCACAACTGAAGGATTTGCTTGAGAAGGGATTCATTAGACCCAGTTGATCGCCATGAGGAGCACATGTCTTGTTTGTAAGAAAGAAATATGGATCTTTGCGAATGTGCATCGACTATAGGCAGCTGAACAAGGTGACAATAAAGAATAAATATTCACTCCCGAGAATCGATGATTTTTTCGATCAATTACAGGGTGCCAAGTGGTTTTCCAAAATTGATCTGAGATCGGGATATCATCAAGTGAGAGTTAGAGAAGAAGATATTCCCAAAACGGCTTTCAGAACCAGATATGGCCATTATGAATTTCGGGTCATGTCATTTGGGTTAACTAACGCACCGGCAGTGTTCATGAATTTGATGAATAATGTATTCAAACCTTTTCTAAAGTTATTTGTGATCGTGTTTATCGACGATATTCTAGTATATTCGCGGTCCGAAACAGAGCATGCGGACCATTTGTGTACTGTCCTTAGGATTTTTCGGGCTTGTGAATTGTATGCTAAATATTCGAAATGTGAGGTTTAGCTGAATTCTGTGACTTTTCTGGGCCATATTATCTCAGCTAGTGGTATTCGCGTGGATACTCAAAAGATCGAGGCTGTGAAGACTTGGCCAAGGCCTACAACCCCTACAGAGGTTCGAAGCTTTCTGGGTTTAGCAGGCTATTACGAAAAATTTGTGAAAGGTTTTTCTTCTATTTCAGCACCATTAACGAAGCTAACTCAGAAATCAGCAAATTTCAGTGGACCGATGCTTGTGAACGCAGCTTCCAGGAATTGAAGGACAAATTAACTTCAACCCCAGTCCTGACACTTCCAGAAGTACCAGATAGGTATGTTTATTACTGTGATGCCTCCGGTGTAGGATTGAGTTGTGTGTTGTTGCAGCACGGTAAAGTCATTGCCTATGCTTCTCGGCAGTTGCGGAAACATGAAAAGAACTATCCAACCCATGATCTTGAATTAGCTGCGGTTATTCGTACGCTGAAAATGTGGAGACACTACTTGTACGATGTGCATGTTGATATTTATACAGATCACAAGAGTCTCCAATATATTTTCAAGCAGAAGGAGTTAAATCTACGAGAGAGGCGGTGGTTAGAGTTATTAAAAGATTATGATGTGAGTATTTTATATCATCCTGGAAAAGCGAATGTAGTGGCTGATGCACTTAGCCGCAAATCAATGGGTAGTCTATGTGATGTCCACCCGGAGAAGAAAGAATTAATTCATGAGCTCCACCAGCTAGCTAGCCTATATAGGAGTCACCGTCCATAACCCAACTGTTTTATCCTTAGACATGGAGGTGCGAGAGCACCAATATAAAGATCCCCAGTTGAGTCACTATAGAGATACATTCCTTGAGAAAGAGAAGTCGTTGTTTGAAGTTTCTGCAGATGGAGTTCACAGGTATCGAGGCAGGCTATGTGTGCCAGGTGTGGCAAGACTGCGTCGTCAGATTCTAGAAGAAGCTCATTACTCCCATTATTCTATTCATCCGGGGACAACAAAGATGTATCATGATCTCAAGTTAATGTATTGGTGGGACAGAATGAAGAAAGATATAGCAGAATTTGTGGCCCAGTGTCCCAGCTGCCAACAAGTGAAGATTGAACATCAAAAGCTAGGAGGATTGTTGCAAGGAATGGAAATTCCAACTTGGAAATGGGAAGTGATCAACATGGATTTAGTTGTAGGTTTGCCTCATTCCCGCCGCAAGTATGACTCCATATGGGTGATTGTTGACAAACTCACGAAATCAGCTCATTTTCTTCCAGTCAAAACCACATATTCAGCAGAAGATTATGCAAGGTTGTATCTTAAGGATATAGTGCGACTTCATGGGGTCCCAGTGTCTACTATCACAGACCGAGGATCACAATTTACTGCTAATTTCTGGAAGTCCTTTCAAGAAGGTTTGGGTACTCAAGTGAGACTTAGCACAACATTTCACCCTCAGACAGATGGACAAGCTGAACTCACCATTCAGACCTTGGAAGATATGTTACGGGCATGTGTGCTAGATTTTGGAGGTAGTTAGGATGATCACTTACCTCTTATTGAGTTTGCGTACAATAACAGCTATCACTCCAGTATTCAGATGGCCCCGTACAAAGCTCTATATAGAAGAAAATGTAGGTCGCCAATTGGATGGTTTAAAATCGGGGAGACACAACTGATAGGCCCAAAATTGATTCAGCAAGCGGTGGAAAAGATCAAGCTTATCCGAGACCGATTGTTGACAGCCAAAGTCGCCAAAAATCTTATGCAGATAATCGTCGACGAAACCAGGAATTTCAAATCAATGATTGGGTGTTCTTGAAAGTGTCGCCGATGAAAGGCGTAATGAGATTTGGCAAGAAGGGCAAGCTTAGTCCCCCATATATCGGACCTTATAAGATTATCGGCAAAGTGGGCCAAGTAGCTTATGAACTGAACTAACCTCCAGAACTTGAATCAGTCCACTCAGTTTTTCATGTGTGAATGCTCCACAAATGTGTTGGAGATCTGGCTAGAAACCTGCCAGTGAATGATGTTCAAGTTATGGAGAAGTTGGATTATGAAGAGGTACTCATTGCCATACTAGATAGGCAAGTACGGAAACATAGAAATAAAGAGGTAACCTCGGTTAAGGTCTTGTGGAGAAATAATAACCGAGAGGAAATAACTTGGGAAGCAGAAGGAGACATGAAGTTGAGGTATCCATATTTGTTTCCACCCCCGGAAGAGGCTCAAGATGATCCACCATTGTCCCCAGGTATGAGATTCTTTCTTTATTCATTTTCGGGTCGTGTGTGGCCATGTTTCTTGCTCTGATATTGTAGCCCTGTGTGGAAATTTTATTTTGGGTTGTTGTGACAGGATGGTAGTACCATATTACAGGGGAAACACTGGCGAAATTTTCGTAGGATTCCGAGAACTTAACATTCGAGGACGAATGTTCCTAAGGGGGGAGAGTGTTACACCTCGAAATTTCGGGTTGTTGAGTGGTGAATGGAATAACGTAAGTCAAGGTGTACATGATATCCCTACAAGTAAGAAGGGATTCTTAATGATCCTAATTAAGATTCCAAAGACATTTGAGGCAAGAGAGAAAAATTCGTCAAATGAAACTTCACTGCAGTTCTGCGAAAGGGGGGATCGACGGTCGTTCTTTGTACCATCGGACGAGTCGACCTTTCGTCGATCGTGTCGTAGAATTGATTTAGCGCAAAGACCATTCGACAGAGCAGATTGACGCTCCATCGATCAGTTTGATGGACCGTCCTTCTCACCGTAGAATGAAAGGAAATGAAAGGTTGCTCACTGGAAATTTCACGACTTCGACGGTCAGATCGACGCTCCGTCGATCTGATCGACGCTTCGTCGTTCGTACCGTATAATCCTCATCGATCAACTTTTGATTTTTTATAAAAAGAGACCCCAAGTCCTCATTTTTCATTTCACTCATTCTCCAACTCTCTCCAAACATCGAGAACCTTCTCCATACCATTTTAACATATATCCAAGGGAAATCAAGGAGTAAACACCAAGAGTTAGTAGAATCAAGTGCAAGAGTACTCCCTAAGGTTTGTGGAATCCAAGAATCTCTTTGATGTTGAAGTGGGGTTTAATCCAAGTGAAGTATTTACATCCAAAAGTCCATTCCCACATCATCAAAGGTAAGTTTTATGTTTAATTCATGTTATTAAGAATATTGAGAGGTTAAAATACTTGTATTATGGAAGGGAGGAGAATATGGAGTGTAATATGGAGATAGTGATATTCTTGAATGATGACTTAACTTGAATAATACATGTTATGAGTAAAATCTTGTGTTGAATAATACAAATGATGTTAACGGAGTACTATATGAGAATGAATATGAAGTTGTAAAATAGGTATGGTTATGGATGATTTTGAAGGTGGATTTAAGAAGTAAGCAATGTTTAACTTGAAGAAGTTATTGATCACGCTATTAAAGATGTTGTTATTGATGCTTGGGAGTTGTTGTATCATATGGAGAAAGTTGTAGAAACAAAGGAAGTGCTGCCCAATTTCTGTTAGCCCTTAGTCGCCTTAGTTTAGCTTCAAGCATGTTTCCAGTTATCTAACCTTAGTACGAACTCTCTTGAATGTAGAATTGTGAGTATTGGAGGGGAGCACTTAGTCGATAAAGCTAGAGTGACGTAAAGGTATATAAGGCTAGTACCTTTCTTTCAAAGGCATGATTCTTATTTTGTGATTCCATTTTTATAATCCCATGATCTTCTTACATCCTAAAAGATGAAGGTTAAAGGTTCTTAAGGGCTCTTATGAGATAGAGATGAAATATGCTCCATGATAATGATGTTGATAATGATGCTATAATGCGCCCGATATTCTTATCTTTATGATTTTATTAACGGTACTTCTTGTTGTTATCTCACCTCATGATATTAGTTCCTTTAAGGTGAGACATAGTGATGAGGATTATGTCATAATGTAATCGGAGATTCCCGACCTTACGTCACTCCGATAGAGTTACAGTTTTACTTGAGCGCTCTTACATGCTTTAGATTATGTATATGTAATACTACACTGTGCCTAGTTGGCCGGGCAGACACCACTATGATAGGCGTAGTGGGCAGCTATGATGATGATTACACCATCTCTGAGTGATTCACACCTAGCTCTTTCACATATCTCTGAGATAGAACATGTCTGCAGACCTGGATCATTTGCTTTGTCTGCATCTATCTCTTTGTGTAGATCATGTCCCTAGACCTAGTTCACCTACCATGTTCAATCACTTTTTCCAAATGTCTTATAGTCCAAAAAATGAACATTATATCACGATCACACTAAGATTAAGCCAGATTAGCGCATATGAATCAAAAGCATAAGCACACGCTATATCTTCTACCTTTTGGTATCATTAAAAAGTTGTCTTAGATTAGCTTCAAGTGAGCTTTGTTGGTATTGAACTCATGGCCACTGGGGCTATCGCGCATACACAAGGTAACATAATCAGTCACTTAATTGAGTCTAAAAAAACATTCGAATCACACAGATAAGGCACAAATTTGTAAGATAAACAATAGTTTTTCATTAACTTCATAAAGTACAATTTCAGTCCCTTGGTTACAAAAATACAAAACAGATCATTTCCAAAAAACTTAGGACCTAGACACGCTATGGTGATTACTTGAATAAAATTATAGAAGACCTGGTCAGTTTGCTAGGGACTGTGACCAAGGTGGATTTTACAATTTTGGGGCTAATGTCTAAGGAATCCTAACTAGAAGGTTTTGACAATGGCTTGACTATAAGGGAAGTATATATCTTTCTTTGTTTCCTTTCCCACGAATCACCATCTGAATCAACCCCTCGCCCCCAGGAAGGACTACCATTTTTATCCACCTTTTTCCACTAAGAAGACCCACCATTTTTTCCACTGGTTTTGCCCAGGAGGACCAAGATCCTGACTTCTCTTCTTTCCTAAATAGTGAAGGGTTCTTATCCTTTTCATCCTTCCTTATTTCCCCACTTCTATGAGTCCCAACTATTTTTCTTTCTTTTTTGTCCTTTGCAGAAGGTGTATATATTCATATAGGAGGAAATGGTAGGTTAATGAGAGTTAAGTGGAGCGTATAGTCGAAGGTGGTTGCGTCATGAGAGTGTATGGGAGAAAATTGTTGATCGGAGAAGGAAGAAGAATCAGACATTTTCGATTGGGTTTTTGGGGTGAGAGAGAGACTGTGATATGGATGAGTAAAGAGGGATGTGATCGGTTTAAGTAGAGGTGAAGAGGAGGTTAGGCAGTGTGAATATGGAATTTGAAAAGTCTTATTGGGAAGAGGATGATTTGATTATGGAAGGTTTTCAAGAAGGGTCATCCTGACTCAACCTTTCCTTTTCTCAATACACTCTTAATGATGGCTAGACTTGACTAGGGTAGTGAAAATAGGTTGCCCAAGTTATTTCATGATTTGAATGTATAATTCCACATGGTGGGATTATACTGGGCTTGTTGTTGTTGTTGTTGTTGTTGTTGTTGTTGTTGTTGTTGTTGTAATGTATAATTGACTGCAAGGGAAAGAATACATACCTGAAGTGTAAATGGATAATCATGTGCAATCTTTGATTTGAAGCCAGTTTAGGTGATAGACAAATTATTAGACTTTAAGAGATCATGAAACTATTATGGTATAGGACATACAACCAAATGTACAAGACTGAGTAAAAATTATTCACTTTTTGGAGACCCATTTAATCTGAGACAAAATTTCTAACCAATTTTAAGGATTACATGTGCATCTTTAATCATTCCCAACACTCACATAATTCTTTCTTTTCTAAGACAATTATGGAGAATTCTTCAAATTAGTCAGCCCATAATTTTGAGATAAATTAAGACCCTTTTTATATTGTCTCTCGAGAGTGACGTCTTATATCAAAGAGACATATGGGCTTAAACTGAACCAGATTTTTAGTAATATTGATAGTATTTGTGTGATCACAAAAATAATTTGCATACTAGACTCCTTCATTTTTGCCAAAATCATAATGACTAAGCACAATGCAAGACATGACCACATATTTTTGCCTCCACAAAGGATATGCTCTCCGAGTTTTGTTTCCTTGATGACCCTGAATTCTAGCCCTGATTCCCAGGAATAGGCCATACGTGTAGTAATCCACTAATTTCCTTCTTTATTGATAACTCAACAATGAACAGATCAATATTAGCACTTTTCTGGATCATATTGAATTACTTGTTCGAGTTGACCGTCTTCATCCATTTGGCAGAACAGGTTCTTTAACTTGTTTTGTGGGTACATAAGTATCCACAATTTTATGATCCTCCATTTTTGCAGCAGTTTTTTTTTTTTGGATAAATGTTCTCTTTTTTGCTCTACTTTTATCTTCGACATGATCTATGCATTTGAGGCTTGTCTGAGTCCTTAGAGAACTTGTAGACTGTTTTCTTTGACTAGGAAGTTCAACATCCTTAGCAACCATCTGAAGAACTGCAAGGTCCCTACATCACCAATTATTCCTTATTACTTGCACTTGTTACTTTGTTGGCATGACATTTTCAAAGACTTGCATTCCCTGGCATTCATCTCTGTTTCAGGTACTATAGGTTGAGCTTGATTTAACTTGGTTCAGTGGTGACTGCATCAGATGTTCCCCCTGTCTCTGTGCAGTATTTCTCTTCAGAAGGAGGGGTTTTCTTCATTTACGCGAACTATTTGAAGTTTTATTTTAGTTGTTTTGCTGGATTTTCAGTGGTGAACCAGGTTCATCTACATGTTTCATCCAGATTTCCCCCAGTCTGAGTGTCAACTTGTTCAGTATTGAATGAACATAGTCTTTTGTTGTATTTACCTTTCTTGTCATCCTTAGAATTACTTTTCCTCTTTTCAAGGATGAGATTGAGCAGAGTTGTTGTTTAAACCTCTTGTTATGATTTGAGCAAGCACTATCTATATATTAGTTTTACTTGCTTTCTGTCACTCTTATCTGCAAGAACAATAAAAGTTCAGTTCTAGGCACCCAGACAAGCTTTGGTCCTTTTCCTTTAACAATCAGATAAATCAGATCTTTCTTTGCCTATTCAAGCAAAGTCCAAGTGAGCCTGTTTCCGACATCTATTGCAATCTTCTTGATTGGCTTGGAGTTTCTATTTGCAATCTTTAGATTTCTTTCCTTCTAGCTTATGTCCACTGTACACTTAGTTTTGCAATGTCCCATCTTACCACAGAACCACAAAGAGTGCATAATTCCTCTTTTAACGGATCTTGTTTGGTAGTTCTATCAAATCCCAGCCAAGCTGTCATATTATGTGTTTGATTGATGAGGTTTGAGAGTAATTGGGAGGCTTGAGTCCAGCGACTCTCTCTTTCAAGATGATGTTCTGTTCTTAGGAGTTTTGAAAAAAAATCTCTGGATTTTTCTTTCTCTAGGTGCAACTCCTCTTTTATTCATTTCAGTTTAGGTTCAATCCTTAGTTGTTCAATGCTCATATCATATTTATCGGTTTTAATAGTCAGCTTAAGAACTTTAGATTGAAGAGCCATAACAGATGAACCAAGTTGAGCAACCTGTTCTTTCAAAGAGCAGTTCTATTTCTCAGTTTTATCTTTACAAGCTTCAATATTTATCAGTTGATCTTTTAAGCTAGTAAACTCACTGATTAACTCAACTCTTTTTGTACTCATTTCGTGATATTCATCAATTAGGGTGATCATCAAGGTCATCAGTAGTTTCTTTGAAAAAAGATCCAGTTTATCCTTAAACTCAAGAACACTTATCTTGGTGTCATCCTCAGTGTCTGAGCCTGAATCATCAACAGTCATGAGAGTGGTGTGGTCAACTTCAACTTCAGGTTCATCAATAGAACCCCAGGTTTCCACCATAGCTTCTATGGTTTCCTTGTTCTTTCTATCGTTGACCTGCTCCATCTTTCTTTCCGTCTCTATCATTTCTCTTTTTCACTATATTTTTCATAGAGGACAATCTTTAATCATATGACCAATCTTCTCACACTTGAAGCATCCTCCAGTGTGCGGCTTGTCGAAACTCCTTCCCTTTTCAGATATATTATCTTTTCCATATTGATTTTCCATTTTGAGGAATTTTCAAAAGTTTCTGGTGATCAAGGCCATTTCATCTTCGTCTTCTACTTCTGTGACCTTGAGTGCTAAAGATCTTCCAGTACTTGCTTCTTCAGCTTTTGCATTCTCCATGTCCATCTCAAAGATTTCTAGATTCCCTACTTGTTCTTCTAGAGACATAACTTCTATGTCCTTAGCTTCTCTTATGGATGTGACCTTCATCTTAAATGACTTGGGTAAAGTTCTCAAGATTTTATCTATTAAGTCCTCAGTGGTGATGATTTTTCCAAGGTATGTCAACTCATTTACGATGGAGGTGCATCTGGTGAATATCTCAGAGACTGTCTCTCCAAGCTTCATTTTGAATTTTCAAAATCAGTAGCCAGCATAGCCTTTTTGAACTTTCTTACTTAAGTAGTTCCTTCATGAGCATTCTTCAGGGCATCCTAAATTTGTTTTGCATTTGTACATCCTAATATTATGTTGTACTCATCAGGTCCAAGGCTACAGATCAAGACAATCTTGACCTTTGCATTCTTTTCCAGAATTTTATAGCCACTTTCAACATACTCACTCTTCTCCTTTTGACATCGGTTCCATCATCAGCCTTTTTCATGGGATATTTTGGTCCTTCAATAACTCTACCTCAGAGCTCATAATCTTCGGCCTGCAAATGATCCTGCATGCGAGCTTTCCACCATCCATAGTATTGTCCATTGAATAGTGATGGCCTTCTAGGTGAGTATCATTCACTGTGTCCAAGTGGTAGTACAACATTCATCATGATCTTTTCTTAAGGTGTTAACCTTTTAAAGAAAACCTGCTCCGATACCAATTGTCAAATTGCACTACTCATTGTCTATCTTACTTTATACCAGTTTTTTGACTAACGATAGACCAGGTTACTTTACCTGTTTCAAGCTAGCGTTGCGAAATAATAAATAACAGTAAAAGTAAAGACACAGTGATTTTATGTAGAAACCACTCGGCTCACAATGGGTGAAAAAATCACTACCTACACCTCTGCAGGATTTTTCCCAAAATTAACTACAACGGTGAGCCTTTGCAAATTCAAGTTACAAACTCTGTAATCTAGGAACTAAACTCTGATTCCTCTCTCAACAATCTCCCTAGTCTATTAAGCCCACTCCAAGTTATCCCAACTTGAAGTTGAATTTGACTAACGGTTATACCTATAGTAATTGCTTCTACGAATGCTGATAAGGTACAATTCGATAAACAATCCTAATACACGAATTTAGACTCAAGCCTGTAAAACAGATTCTTTAATCTTTTTCGTTGTATCAAGGCACACTTCGGTAATCAGAATTCTCTCTGCATTGACAGTGCTTGTTCGAATTCTGATTTTCTCTCTTTGTGTGTGCGTAAATCTTCTTCAGGGCATGACTTGACTATTTATAGTACTAGGTTTGCATCAAGTCGGCTGAAATCAATCCTTATACAGTAAGACCTATTATAAGAGTTAGAGTTTAAGTTGACTTGGGATTGTAGCATTCAAGCGGCTTCAGTGTCCTTGTAGGAGTCTGAAGTATCTTGATAATTATGGTAAGAAATCCTTCAAATTTGTCCGCCAAGTCTTTATCATAAAACACAAATCCTACCCGCAGTAGAACTCTGAGCTGGAACATGTTCTTGGACCTAGTTCAAGCATCTGGTTTAATTTTCTCTGAATCTTCTCAACGTTTGAGATGGAACATGTCCATAGACTTGTTTCATTCACCCTTGTTGTGCAACTGAATCTGAGGTATTCACATCTAGCTCTTCCATCCATCTCTGAGATAGAACGTGTCTGCGGACCTGGATCATTCGCTTTGTCTGCATCTGTCTCTTTGTGTAGATCATGTCTGCAGACCTAGTTCAGTCACTTTGTCCATCAGCTTTCTGTGCCTAATTCATTTACTTTATCTCAAACATCTGTCTTTAAAACTGATTTACTAGCCTTGTTCATTGACTTTATCAATCATCAAAACTAATATATGTGTTTATGCCAACATATATTGATACATGAAAAAAAAAAAAAAACTACACATAAAGCGTAAGGATCCAAAGAAAAAGAAGAGGGGGTTGACATGGTGATGAGAATTGAGATATCACTTACTCCGATAATATTAGAGAAATTGTTCAATGACATCCTTGTCATTTACACATATTTATTATTTTAGTACTAATTTGAAGGGTTGAATATTACTCTTTTTTATCTCTTATCACTTCTCAACGTTAGTAAAAGTGAACTTTCAATGCTCAAATATTCAAAACAGAGTGTGAAGAGAGAAGAGGATTGACATGTTCAAACGGTATAGAGTCTCTACTCTCCAGTCTCGACCAATATTATGAATCGTTAAATGATGAAAGATTAGGAGAAAGAATTAACAGAATAAGGGACAAATCGTTAAATGATGAAAGATTAGGAGAAAGAATTAACAGAATAAGGGACAAATCAAAGACGACACCGAGGAAGAGAATACAATAATAATAAACTGCTAAGCACTAGGGTCGTTTGGTAGCTGATCTCGGAAGTAAGTTATGCTGGTATTAAAGCTACATAAGTAATATCACATTTAATAATTAATTTGAAGGTATATTATTTATGTATAAATTTAATACGATATTTGATTTTTAATTTAAAAACTCACATAACTAATAATACATATACTATTATAAATTATGATAAAATTTATATATTATTTTAACAATAAATAAATATGTATTATTAATATTTATATAATTCTAACCAGCTACCACATTCTCTCTTGATTTATACAGCTTTCAATCAACCTGTCAGTCTCCCGACGCTAAACTAATGGCAGAATGCCACTGAAAAGATTTATCAGATATTTAAAGGGGACAGTGAAAAATTTTCAAAAGTTGTTTTGACAATGACAACTTAATTTTGCTCATTTTTGGCGTATGGTTTAAATTTGAAGGAAAATGGACATCTGCCATATTGGCCATATTTGCCGTGTGTAGTTAATTATATCAACCACCTAATAATTGCATATAAACTCCAGTGGACCCATATACACATTCATTAAACAATAAAGCCAAACATACACCAATTTTCTTTCAGTTTTTTTGTTTTATTCGTAGTTTTTTTTCTTTTTGGGTTCGTAGCTACTTTCCCTTTCATATAAGCCAGGCAAGTACCAGATAAGACGGGCTGATTTACATATATATCCCTTGGCTTCTTTTTTTAGTTACTATTTAATTTTTATTCTTATTTTTAAAAATTGTGCGAATATAATTCTTTAGATATTATTTTTTCCAAATAATGTTAGACTCAGATATAATGTTTGCTTATATATTGCTCACCAATCTCACATATAAAACATTAGATTGTATCTACAACAACAACAATAGACCCAGTGTAATCTAACAAGTGGGGTCTGTGAAGGGTTGGATGTGCGCAAATCTTATTTCTATCTATGTGGAGTAGAGAGGTTATTCCTGATAGACCTTTAACTCAAAAGAAGTGTAATCAAAATAGGTTATGAAGGAAAATAACGACAGTAAAAGGAGAAGGTAAACAAAACAAATGAATCAACATGTAGTAATTAGAATTAAAGAATAAGAGACTATGCAAATACTAATAATACTAGTAAATAAAGAGGAAGCTAGCCCCTATCTCTCCCACAAAAGAACGACGATCACACTCAGCTACCTACTAGCCTTCTACCCTAATCCTCGACCTCCATAAATTCCTATCTTGGGTCATGCTCTAGTAAGCTCAAGATGCATGCATGGGTCATTTCTTGTCTAATCACCTTCCTCTAGTTCTTCTTCGGCTACCTCCACCTCTCCTACAACCTGCTATAGCTAACCTCTCACAGCTCCTCACGGGTGCATCCGCTCTTTTCACATGCCCAAACTATCTCATACTCAATTCCCTCATCTTGTCTACCACGGAGCCACGCCCACTTGTCCCGTATAACTTCGTTCCTAATCCTGCCCTTCCTAGTATGCTCACCATCCATCTAAGCATCATCATCTCTGCCACCTTCATTTTCTGAACATGCGTTCTTGACTTGCCAGCAGTCGGTCCTATATAATAGTGTAGCTCTAACCACCTATGTAGAACTTAACTTTAAGCCTTGGTGACACATTTTTATCACATAATATCCTAAGAGAGCCTCCATTTCATCCACACTCCAATACAGTGTGCGACACATCGTCAATCTCCAGTACGATGTGCGACATCATTTGTCATCTCATGTTTACAATAATTTATCAAGTTTTAGATCGCGGTCTGACATTTTCTCATAAAAAACTTAATTCAGTTAAAAGAGATCTATAAGTCACGAAAAGAAAATTAAAAAAATCATTTATTGATTTTCTCAAAAGGATTTTAAGATAAGACTCTTTTGTGGCATGGCACTTTATAATCAAGAGAATCGTAGTGTCCACACTTTATAACCAAGAAGAATCGTGGTGTACGGACATGTGGATCATACTTATTCTCAATTGCTTTAAAATTATTTAGAATTTATTTAGATTGCTTGCGCAGTAAATTTTACATCACTCAACGAGTCCTGGAGAATGATTGTCGTGAGATCTTCATGCAATCTCTGGCATCACTTTCGGCTACATCATCTTTTCAACCTAACAAAGGACGGATTTATGATTTAAATTTGATGACTTTAGATAACAAAAAATTTAATTGTACTTTTAAAGTTAGAAATACATATAAGGCTTATTGAAATTTTAATTGATTTTCATGTATATATATGAATCATATTAACATATTGAGTTCAAGTGAACGCATTACTGATAGGATGTGTCCGCCCCGATAACAAATGACCCACTATATATATTATCTATTGAGAGTAAGCAATACCTGTCTACGCTATTACTAATTGATAACAACAAGAGGGATTGTCAGCATTGCAAAAGTTCAAAATGAAATAGATTTATGATGTGATTTGTTTAGAGGAAAATGTTTTTAAAATTTTTTATGTTTGGCTATCCAAAATGTTTTTGAAAATATTTTTTCTAGAAAAACAAGTTCCTTAAAAATGAGGAAAATGACTTCCTTCATGGAAGTAGAAAAAACAAATTTCATAAGTGACATTTTAAGTTCATTGTCTTCTCTCCATTCCACCCCCGCCACCCCCATACCCACACTCTTCACCCTATTGTGTTTTGCTAGATTACATATAAATGTTCGTGGGACAATATATTTTTTCGCTTACTTGCCAAATACTAAAAAATAAGTAAGAAACTTATTTCCAAGAAACATTTTCTAGGAACATATTTTTCATGAAAAACATTTATCTTCGCACCAAACACACCCTTAATTAGTGCAATACTTCTCTTCCTGTCTGCCGCCATAGACAAATTATAGACTCTCACCCGCGACATGTCATACATGGAAACAAAGCTAATGGAAAACATTGTCATGGGAAATAAGCCTTAATTGACTAATAATCTTCTACTATATATCTCTTGTTACAAGTATCAATCGTTATTGTAAACTCAATTTGTTTCAGAATGTTTGACGTTTTTAGAAGAAAATAAGAGAGCATTTATTTATTTTTTTCTCCATATTTAACCATACTGCTAATTAGTGGAGCATTCTTCCCTTTACGAAAAGATGTAATTAGGACAAATACTCTTTATCATTTTGAGGAGAGCCTTGGCGTAACTGGTAAAATTACTGTCATATGACCTGGAGGTCACGGGTTCAAGCCGTGGAAACAGCCTCTTATAGAAATGCAAGGTAAAGCTGCGTACAATAGATCCTTGTGATCCGGCCCTTCTCCGGACCCCGCGCATAGCGGGAGCTTAGTGCACCGGACTGCCCTTACTCTTTATCATTTTAGGTATTGAATAATGTCATTTTCAAAGAGTTACAAGAACTTTAGAAGAGTACGTAATATAGAACAAAATTGACTTGAATTAGTCGGCCTCGCAGCATTATGAACTGTCAACGGTCAAATCAATAGTATTTAGTATTGACGTTGAGTTAACTGATGAATAGTGGTTTTCTTTTTCCAAGACTCAATTTGATGCTTAATAATATACCAAACGTTCTACTTAGTAGTTGGTGGTTGTTGGGGAAACAAGTAGAAGACGAGAACTTGGGAGGTGGTGGTCACCACACGTTTTCTCCTTGCAAAGATGTGTGAGATTACTGAAATAGAAATCCATCTTCATCCCTACCTTAATAAAAAAAATTTGGCTAATTGAGTATCTGAACATATGATAAAGTGTTCTTAGTAGATATTTTCGACTCAAATTTTGAAAAAACTTCTACGCTTATTCTTAAGCGCTCATTATGTAGACAAGTTAACCACATAAAATATATCACTTTCTTTAATTATGTAGATCATCCTCAATTAGAACATGCCCAAGATTTTACAGCTTGTTGAGGCTAATATGAATAATGAAAGGAGGTAACACATTTAAGTTGTTAACTTGTTTAAGTAATGGGCATTTTAGAACACATGTGAAGGCCTTTTCAAAAACCAAGTATAAGGTGTAATACAAACATTTTATCATGTGTTCAGGTGTTCAATTGAAATATGTTATAATTCGAGTGTATAAATAAAAATTTACTGTCAAGTTGAAGGAGTTATGTATATTATGCCAAAGATTTTCTTGCTTGAACTATTATGTCTCAACCACTTCAAATAGTCACACTCACTTCTCAAAGTCCCCACATGAGTGTATTTGTATTCTTGGCAGGTGACAACAGGGGAAAACGGATTCTATGTCTCAAGCCCTTAAGCTCCAACATTTAATTAATACAGTTAGTTACATACCGATTTTGGTCCTTAAGTTATTGCTTAGTTCTAATTTTGATCTATGTATTTTCCAATTAAGTACATTTAGGCTTCAATTAAATAAGTTGTTTGTTTTAAACCCTAGGCTGACCAAACTAACGGAAGTGAAGAGAAGTTGACAGAATGCTTATTAGAAAAACTCAGAAAATTGAAAAAAGGAAATAAATAATTTGTCACAAAAAAAATAGTGTCTAATAAGTTGATTTTAAATTTTAAATCCATCTTCGAGTTCCAACTCATATAACCATACTAAAGAACAGAACATGGCACTGAAGCTGCAAGGAAAGAACTAAGAGGACAATCAGCACTAACCAAAGATTGACAAAAGAAAAGGAAAACGAATGTATGCTTTGAGTAAAAACTTAATCGCACCCTGTAAATACAGTAAATTGTAGTACTAATTTATCATAATTAAATTATAAATTAATATGAAAATTGGCAACAATTAACTATAGAACAAAGGCAATGATGAGTATACAATTTACGAGTGACTATATTAATCATAGTGCTAGGCATTTTCATAGTTAAGATTAGGCAGCAATTTTCTACATAATGATGGTGTTTAAACCAGCTTGCTCGCAGAGTCTTATGCAGTTTATTTTAATGAAAATATTATGCAACATATAAAAAAAATATATTATGTGTGACCTATTATTCCGGTACAGTATCCTTTCTGCAATCTACATCAAAATGGAATAGGGAAAATCAGCTAAATGAACACCACCACCACCCAAGGAAGAAAAATGAAATAAAAAAATTGAGTTCACTCCATTTGGTACACAATTTATAGCTTCATAGTTCCCAGATTATCATTTGAGATCGAAAGCTTCAAAACACATTCAGAAAGCTCTTGCACTCTCTATTCTATCCAATCGGAGGTAGCAGACTCTCCTTCCACAACTGTACCACTTCAATAGGATCTTCAAGACAAAATTAGATCGAAGGAAGTCGTACCCTGCAAACTAGATGGAAAAATATTGTAGCTGCTCGAGCCCCAGTAGCCAAAAAACACCCTTCGCACGAACCACAGAAGGGGGAGAACATGTTTCCAGGAGAAAACTAAAAGAACAAAGCAGCTCATGGTTACATAATGATCAGTTGATCACCTCACAATCCCATATACCTTACTCAATTGTGTCATTGCGAAACAACTTCCTTTTGATTTGTGAGCGTATTCTGGAACTCCAAGCGTTTAGCAGACCTGAGATCGACTACACTGGGAGGCATTGGTTGAATGGACCCATGTAGGTCAACTAATTTAAAGAATCCATCCTTAGTAAGACTTTTCTTCTCAACTAGTATGTCAACGACTGCATCCATAAGCTTCCGGTTCTGATGAAGAATCTGTACAGGCATTTCAAGATTGCATTAATGAAAACCTAAGCAGCATGCAATTTCGTAACTCACAGTGTTTTTTTTTTTTTTTTCCACTTAGATTAGGGTGTAGAGAGGAAGAATGAGTTCTACTGATACCTCTTTTGCACGATCATAACACATATGTAAGATGCGAAGTGCCTCTGTGTCAATGTCCTGACAAGCACAATATATTTTGGAATTCAGGTGGCACGCAAAACACATCAATGTAGAAAATACAGATGGAGTGAAGCACCAAGGGAGTGCAACCCAAAAGAAAAGAGATAGGATATTTTATTTTATTTTAATAGCATATTTAAAACTCTAGGAGCTGCATACCAATGAAGTATCTGGAAGGGGGAAGATATACTTTTGCTAAAAATTAACTTTAAAACCTAGATGAATTGGGGAAGGAGAAACAGTTAAATAACTAAAGTTAGGAGTGCAGATAGTGAAATCTTACATTTATCCTATCTGCTACCCAGAATTCAGACAAACCATAATGTTTATCAGATAAACCTCCAAGAACAAAAGTCCGAGCTGCCGATCTTGCATTATCTGCAGTCTCTGCCCATATCGTACTGAACTGAAATATTTTATATGTATTAGTGATGAATTATCGTCCAAATTAGTGATGAATTATCGTCCAAATGGACTTTCTGTCATGAGAAAGCATATTAACTTCCTAGGTTACAGTTCGATAAAATACTGTGTTCAATGCTATTATTCAAGGTGCTAGATTAAGATATTATGGTAACTATTGACCTGGAAAGGGTAAGCGTGGGGGTAGGCATAGAGATCTCAATAAGTAATACATGGAAACTTCTAAAAGGTTGGTGTTAACATTATACACGGTAAGTACACACAAATAACACCTGCCCATACATCTACATAGACAGGTCTAATAATTCATATGTTAATCTAACACGTCTCTGATACTAGTAAGAGCCATTTGGCAGCTGTTCAGAAATCTTTTCCATACAGTATCCTCAGAGCCTTTCAAAGCAGAAACGGAAAGAGTAAAAATCCTCTGGATGACATGTTTAAAATAGTAAATATGATTAAAACGTATATGCTCCTATAGGTTCGCATTAGAACAGGAAAAATAAAGGAACTAGCCAATCATATGCTACTATAACTTCTTTTTATGCAAAGTAACAGCAAAAAGTTGGAACCTGGAATATGTGAAGGGCAAGTGAAACATTTCATGTGCAATAGTACAAGTTGACACCCAGAATGAACAGGCACTCAATGGGTGGGTAGTTGGGACAAGTGGAATATGTGTGAATATCTGTGCATTAACATTTGGGTGTGAGTCAAATTCCAATGCAGCGCATGGTTTCCATGATAATATCACAAAGCACACCTCAGGTTCAAATAAGTTGCATGAAACAGGTCCATGTTAGATAACTTTATGTATAACATATTCTGGATTTCTCATTGAGAAAGTGGCACTGCTTGTGGTGGTATTGGGGTAGACTTGGGGGGTGCTAGTTTTTTCTCCAACAGTGGCAAATGAGAAGATAAGAGGCATGATCTTTCTTTTACTTTAAGAGCTAGAATTAGAACCTAATGAGGATGGTTGTAATTGGTCTGAATAGAGCAGAAAGAATCCAGGCGATTCATATAATCGATCAATTTTTTGATTTAGGTGTAACTGATTGATTTGATGAAGATGGTTCAGAACTAATTCTCCACCTTTTTTAGAAAATCCAAATTTTTGGATGAGAATTTGCTGAGAACACCATATTTCTTATTTTCACCACTAAGGGTTGTGGTGAGAAGGATAGGATGCCCTGAGAATGGAAAAATCCTGGTACGGAGCGCTTCCCAACTTCATGGGCCTTACACGGCGCGAATCCAGATTAGTTGGGGCCCAAAGCGGGTACTCGACACCGGGTGGGAAAGCAAAAAAAATCACTTATTTCTATCTAGAATATGAAAGTGGAAAATGTTAAATGTATCCCGGTAAGAATTTGGGAACAACCCACTGATCCACCTTATATTCTTCTTGCTCTTCTCTTCTTTACTTAAAAAATCCAACCTTGAAGGTCTAAACCACAAATGTATCTTTTGCCGTCATTTCCTACAAATGGGATATAATATTATGTCTCATGATCATTTAACATACTCAACTGACATTTAAAACATCTCTCCAAATATGCAGAAGAAATGTTTGCCCAGTAATCTGTCTCCGGGTTAATTGGGCTAAATTACATACTTTATCAATAAATTTGTTCTAAATCTACATGCAATGTGCCTTGTGCATATTTATGTTTGTATGTCTATTCCATGTTGGGCACAAGATTTGTGTTTGTGCCCCAATGGCTATGGAATTTCATCATGATACCTATTAGGCTACACCTCAGAATAATCTTTAAGACTCCAACAAAAGCAACATGGATCATTTTCAAGCTATTTAAACACTCCAGAGGCAGAGGCAGACCCAGGATTAAAACTCTATGGGTTCAATCAAAAAATTCTTAGCATTGAACCCATTATATTTTTGAAGTTATGGTTCATATCTAATACTCCCTCTGTCCCAAAAAAATTGTCCTCCTTTCCTTTTTAGTCTGTCCCAAAAAGATTGCCCCCTTTCTATATTGAGAAACAATTTAACTTTATAAGATGATTTACAGCCACACAAATATCTAAGGCTTGTTTTGGACCACACATTTCAAAAGTCTTCCTTTATTTCTTAAACTTTGTACCAAGTCAAAAGAGGACAATCTTTTTGGGACGGAGGGAGTACGTACTACACTTTTAGTAATTTTTTACACATAAATTTATGTTCTGCGTTGAAAGTTATGGGCAATTCAATTGAACCCGTATCTTTTTAATGCTAGATCTAGACACGCTTCTGTAGGTGACAGATGATGCAAAACTAAAACTTAAAAATTTCTGCATATCTTACCTGATGCTCTCCATACCACAGCTCATCAGCAGCACGTGGTGCTAGCTGAACAGTGATGTGATCCAAGAGCGATTGTCGGCTGCATTTAAATGAAGTCAAAAGTTACACATGCGAAGATGCCTATAATCTGGAAATTTTTTCTCTGGCAACAGGCAGTGAGGTATTTCAAAAAGCAAATACTTTGTGTATGTGGGGTCTATAGATATGTTTCTTCATATCACTTAAGGTAATACATGAGTAGAAGTTTGAAATACCCTCACTTCTTCCATTACATATACACTAGCATATCTTGTTGCATTTCCAAAAAAAAAAAAAAAATTAAGAGCATAAATCAGAAAGATAAGTGCAATATGAAGGGGATAGAAACCGTGCCTCAGCATTCCTTCGCTAAATTTGACATGATCCATTTTCATCCGCACATAACCCAGCTCCCTTCCAGCCCTTGGAGCAATAGTGAGCTTCACAAAAAGAAACATTAACAAAAAACAGCATATCATAAAAGGCACTATGAAGTATGCTCATGCTGTATTATGAAAGTAGCAACGGGTTTAACTAATCAATTGTAATGATGCTGATAACAACTTTTTTGAGAAGGATGCAAATAAGAACTCAACGCATTTTGGAAGAACAAGAAAAAGATACTTGCATTAGCAAATGGCAAGAGTCTTTTTTTCGTATTTTGTCAAGCAAAAGGCATGAGAAATCAGAATTCAGGAAGAAGGACAAAGACTGATTGCTCTTTCATCAAATTTCTCCTAACTAACCCAAGTTTTTTTTGGCTACTGGTACCAGCAGTCAATCGACTCCAAAGCTCGTTCGTGACAAGTAATATTCTATTACAGGGATACATACAGCTTATTTTATTTAAGACATGGTTAAATTACATTGATATTTTCATAATAGAGCATGAGAAATCCACCGGGTTGATCTTTCCTGAAGTCTCTCCTAACTGACCAAATTCCACTCTAAAGCTCCTTCCTAACAAGTTGTATTCTACTACACGGGTATTGCTTTCCTTCAACACATGGTTAAATCAGATTGAGATTTTAGTTATTAATGTAAAATTTAAACTCATGTCCACACACATTGTATAGGGAACAAATATAATAAATTAACATTTGAGCATGATTTCAACTACTTCGTCAATCATTCAAACAGGCATCTATAGCGTGCAAGATGATAGCAATCACACTTTCCACTTCTCTCAAAGTTTTAATATCTAAAAAGTAAACATAACATCAGAGCTTGCTAATTCTTGACAAGGTAATATAATGACATGATACGCCACCAACACTGAGTAAGTAGGAGAAAGTGCCAGAATTCCGTACAGGTTCGCAAGGAGTTATCCCAAGACAGAAATCCAAGTAGTACATCAGATCATTAGCTTTATCATAGATATGATACACGCATCTAGTAAAAACAAATGCACATTTGGGTACTAATGAAAAGTGAACCGAGTGGAAAGCGAAGCATTAGGGTAAACATGAACATGATTGCCTAACACAATGAAGATACTTCACCAAAATGTCATACCATACAACAACAATGAGAAAGCAGATATCAGGAAGATTAGAATAAAAAAGCAGACAGTAAACAATGTAGAGGAGAGTAAAGAGCATTACAAACTCAATATTTCTAAGATCTGGGAAGTTCACTGCCACCACAGCCATTGCTGCTTCATTAATAGCCACCTGCTTCCACATCTCAGGGCTTCTCTCCTTCCGGTCAAGCATTCCTCGTTCTTCAATTTGTGCAGCTTGTATCAAGTCGTCAGTTGTAATCTGCCAAGTCCAAACTCTAAGGTTATACAAAGTTTACAGAGTCTGATAGCAGAAGAGCACCATGGAAAAGTGAAGTGCAGGTCTGGACGACCCGTCTTAGGTGAGTACTAAACTTCAGAGATGGATGAAGACCAGAATTTCATCTTTGTCATGATAAATCTAGAAGACAAATTTCAGCATACATTTTTTGTTTTGAGTGGGGAGAGGTTCTCTACAATGATATCTAGAAACACATTTCGAGACCCATTAATCAATATCAGCACATCCCCAGTCCCCACTTCTCAGCCTAAAAAGGGCATCATGTTGAAAGCAACAACGAAAAAGTTTTTCCCATGTCGACTGTGTAATAAATAAGAGCTCAGATCTAAGAAGATGTCATGCTGCTTAAAGACTATGCCAAAAAGTCTATCAGTACAGTCAATAACAACTACTACCACACATATTGCTTAATTACTAGGTTAGAATTCTTTTTGACTCAGTCTGAACCCAAAAGCTATTACCTCAACTCTTGAATCGCGCATCATATTAATAGCAGCAACCTCAACAATGTTGGCCAACTCTGCACCAACCATTCCATCAGTCATACTGGCAACAGCCATATAGTCCACATCAGGAGCCATAGGCTTCTTACGAGCATGCACCTAATCCAAGGAAATGCGATGTAAGAAAAGCATGAAGCAAAATACATAACAAGCTTACTAAGATGTTAAAGTGATTAAGCTTTTGAACAGACAAATTACATATGCAACTTGCACCTTAAGAATTTCTATTCGTCCAATGAGGCCAGGTTTTGGGATGTATATCTTTCGATCAAACCGCCCTGGTCGAACAAGTGCTGGGTCTAATATGTCTGGTCTATTTGTAGAAGCAATAGTGATGACTTCACCTTTGCCTTCAAAACCATCCAAGCATACAAGAAGCTGAAGAAAAAAGAGGAACATTCTAAATCAATGTAGCCTGAGATCTCAATAAGATGAAGTGGCAGTTTCTCATTAGTGCAAAATGCCAAGGAAACCTGATTCAAAGTCGCATCACGTTCTTGTCCACCTGAGCCTTTGATCAAACCACGTTCTCTGCCAACTGCATCCAGCTCATCAATGAACACCACTGACGGGGCCTATGCCAAACCACATAATAATGTTCATACACTTTATAAGTTACATATAAAAGCACTCTACGTAAAAGAAAAAATGGCTTGACAAGATTTAGAAACAAGACTTATGAAGCAACCCACTAGCAACAATCAATCAAGCAATCAACTACTACTCAACGCCAAACTAGCTGTGTTTGCAATATGAAAAGACAAAAGCAAACAATTCACTTAGAATAGGAGGGAAATGGCAGAATCTTAATCAACATCATAGGTGAACAAAAGTAGCCGACTATAACACCAAGCGCTTATAAACAAATGACTCTGCACGATGGCATGCATAGTAAAGAAGATAGAAAATTGACTTACATTCTCCCTCGCCTCTTGGTAGAGTGCTCGAACACGAGAAGCACCAACACCAACATATATCTCAACAAACTGAGACGCAGAAATGGAGAAGAAATTCACCCCTGCCTCACCAGCCACCGCCTTTGCTAACAAAGTCTTCCCCACTCCAGGTGGACCACAAAGCAGTATCCCCCCTGAAAGAGCATTGTTCAATAGATTCATAATGATTTAAGACAAGAATAAAGCAGGCCCAAGCTAATGTGCCAAACAAGAAGGCAAAAAAGCTGAGAGAATCATCAGCGAAGTGAAACAGACAGGAGCATAAGAGTTGCCCGGTATTTTTTCTAGTGGGAGGTAGCAGGTGCCCAGTGGAATGGTCAAGGTGCATGCAAGCCAGTCCGAACACCACATTATTTAAAAAAAAAAAAACAGGTGCATAGTAAATCTTTTTTTAAGAATGGAAGTACCCAGGAGCATAGTAAATCTTACGCCTCACAATGTTGTCATTAATTGAAAGTTCATAATGCAGGAAAGAACCGGAAAAGAGAAGATAATTGCATGGAAATAGTTTTAACTATAAAAATGCAGCAAAGTACACACTGCCAACGCTACAATAACAACAAACCCAGTGTGGTCCCACAAGTGGGGTCTGGGGAGGGTAGGATGTACGCAGACCTTACCTCTACCTTTGTGAGGTAGAGAGGTTGTTTCCGGTAGACCCTCGGTTCAGAAAAGTACCTGGCACAGTAACATGGCAATGCTATTCGTATAAATTGATGTAATGAATAACAACAAGAATCAGTAATCAAAAACTTTAAGGGGAGAGAGACAGACAGACAGAGAGGTTCTTTCTGCTAAAATTACAGAAGCAGATGTCGAACATATTATGTTATATTTAAGTCAGAAAGAGTTCTATTCTGGCATGTGATATTTGCACTTCAAATGTTACATAGACTGGTGATATTTGCCGTTGTTATTGTTTTCCGGGGATTTGGAGATAGGAAGTCTCTACTGACAAAGGACGGAACAATAGTAAACCTCCCTGGAAAAGAAAGAGACATAGGTGACCAAGCTAGTAATGGATTAAAGGACCTTGGACCTGCTAATGCTGGAATATCACAGTGGAAGAAGCCTATAACATTTTGTCTATTTTATCCACTTAAACACACGATTTCATCAGGAAATGACTGTATAGTGCAGGAATACAAGAGCTAGGTTTACCCTGTGCGCACCCGAAGAGTAGCGGCTGCGGGTTCCCATGTCATCGAAAAAGAAAAAAAAATACACTAGTACGGAGAACAAATAACTAACATATCTAGAGTAATTGATGTGATGGCTTAATTCATGCTGATCTGAAATAGAAAGAAACAGACTTTCCTATTCAAAGAAAATATGGATCAAACAATAAACTCAAATAGGAAACAACATTAAAGAAGACCCCTAAAAAAATCAATATATGCATATATCTGACCTGGTATTTTGACTCCTCGCCTGCGATACATCTCCCCGTGGGTGAAGAACTTAACAATTTCCTCAAGCTCCTCCCTAATTTTTCCAAGCCCAGCAACATCAGTGAACTTAACATCGACACCTCTCTCTAAATACTGGGGAAGTTTCTTATTACGTGCTCTTCGAACACGAGCACCTGACTTCATGAATTGCATAGCCATCTTCATATAAGGATTATCCTCCCCTTTTTTTCCTTCCTCTTCGTCATCATCAATACCCTCAATCCCTTCCATTTCCCTCTCCAATTCCCTCATCTTCTTTTTCTCCTCAGCATCTGCTTTCTCTATCTTCAACCTATCGTCATAATCCTTTTTCTGCCTCCTATAGCTAAATACAACAGTTCTATAAAATATGTAAAAGAATACCAATCCAAGAGCAGTGGAAACATTCGTATCACTAGCTAAACCTTCCCACATTCTTGCCATATCCTGAGAACTTTTACTCGCTTGACGCAACGACTCCTCATACCTCATTCTCTTCAACTCTCTCTTCTTTTTCCTCTCTTCCATTTTCTTCTGCGTTTTTATCGCCTTCTCCATCCTCTCCCTCTCGTTCCGCATCTTCGTCAACTCCTGGTTTCGCCTCTTCTTCAATTCTTCTCTCACCCTCTTCAACTCCAACGCCTTTTTCGACTGTGGCTTGGGCTTCCCAAAAGTAAACAACCAACCTTGAATATTCAACAAGAACCCCAAATAAGGCGATGGAATCTCGGGTTTTTTCAATGGTGGAGTATAAGCATTCATACAAAGTCCATCAACTTTTAACTCATCCCATTCAGACCAAAATCTTGGATCACTTTCAACAGAAGGTAACACAATTCTAACAACCTTAGAATCCTCTAAAACAGCTAAAACTACCTCGGGACGTTGTTTTAAACCTACATTAGGTGGTTTAATTATATGCTTAAGTTTCCCTTCTCTTTTCAAATCCAATATTTCTGTATAAGGTAACCTATTACTCACAGTTGGTAAACCTTGTGACCATTTTTTCAACTCTTGTGGTGTTAAAGCTTCACTTTTTTTCCTCTTTTCGGATACTTTTGCTGCATTTGCAGGTCTTGCAACAAGTGAAGTTGATATTACAGTAAGTGTAACAGAAATATTAAGTAAACCCAATTGATTAAACTTAGTTTTCTTGTCTTGTTCATTTCTTGATCTTTCAGAATTACAAGAAATGATTACTGGAATTCTGTTTTTGGGATAATGGGGTTTGTTAATTTGGGAAAAAGAAGGCAAAAATGGAGAATTGAGAATGCAATTACAGGCCATGAGATTGAAAAAGAGAATTTAAATAAAGGGTTTACGATAATTACATTGTAGAGGTCTTCAAGAATTTGAATTTCGAATTGAGACTTCTCTTAGGCATTTTATCAAACAGCTTCAGGGTGAGAATTATCCAGAAACATACACCAATATCACCGATGAATGTCTGCAATAAACGTAATACTTATACTCAAGTTAATTAATAGTAGGAACGATGAAGTTGGCCAGGCATTTCTTTTTGGGCTTTTCTGATAGCCCAATAATGAAGGCCCACTAGGAAAATAACATGGGATGGCCACTTTTCGGACATGCAATTGCAAAACAATTTTTTTGCGCGGATTGTTCTTCGTATGGACTGGTCTTTAATTTTTGACCCTCAAATCGCTGGTCTTTAATTTTTGTCCTCCTTTGCATTTAATGAAATTTGTGGGCCAAATTACCTTATTCGCTGGTCGATGAAACCAGAGATTCTGGGGCGATTCCCAAAAGAGTGTAACACTCTGTAAATCGGAGTTAAGTGTGAAAGCGTCTTGGAGAAGCGGGACTCCACTGTTTTTGCTAACGTAAAATACGGCCAAAGAATATGGCCCGTATTTTGCAATACGGCCCGTATTCCTTGGGCGTATTTCACCAACCTCCTATGGGATCCACTGTTTTGTTAATGTAAAATACAGCCACAGAAAACGGCTCGTATTTTGAAATACGGTCCGTATTTCTAGGTGTATTTCACTTGCCTCCAGCAGTGTATATATAAAGCGGGTTCAGTTAATTTTATCATTTATTCACATTCTCATAAACCCTAAGGACGAAAATCTTCCCTCCAAGTCTTCTAACATTAAGGTAAGAACATCTTTAACATTATTAATCAATCCTAGCATTAAACCCATGATTCTTAACATGATTTTTGAATGAAAACCTAGGGTTGCAAGGTAATCTTTCTCAAAGTGACTCAAGCTAGGGTTTTGGGTGTTCTTCGTTGTAAAAGTGAATTGTTGAGTTACGTAAGGCTTAATTAAGGTATGTCTCTTTTGAAACCCCACTTTGGATGTATGTCTCATTTTCAAAAGTTCTTTATTAAATTAAAAGGTGAATTTTTCATACTTCGAAACCCTATTTCATGCTTTGATTGTGGTTGGTGTGCGTGAGAGAACAAGCCCACATTAAACCTTGATTGTATTATACTTTATACTTGTATACGCAATTCCAATCATTTTCCTCTATAAGAGGTTATCATTAATAATGGCTAAGGGTTGGTAATGGTGTTTTATGATGAACTATGACAATTGAACCTTGTTTAAGGAAGTGGAAACGTTTCCAAGATTATCAATGAAACGATGTATCTTTGTAATGACATGATAAACTTAAACGCTAATTGATGATGTGACTACCTTAAGATGAATTGTGATTCAGCTTCTATGCTATGAACTTTGTTGTTGTGTTTGGCCTAGCTACTCGGAAGGAAGGGTAGTCACTATGGATCCTAGTGTGGTAATGCCTAGCCATTCAGGAGGAAGAGTGGCCACTGCGGGTTCGCTACCCGGGTGCGGTTTATGCCTAGCTATTCGGGAGGAAGGGTAGCCACCCAGAGTTTAATAATCCGGTGTGGTTGCGCAGTTATGTTTAGGAAACCTCAAAGGTCATCTCTTCGATGTGATTCATTCTTGGGCCTGTATTGGCATGTGTGATATCTCTATCTCTTTATGAAAGTATTACTAATGATAATCTGGCAATTGAAAGGACATAACCAAAAGTTGTAAACTTGATCAAAAGGGGTTTTATTTCGTTTTAACAAGCTTATTGAACCAAGTTGAGTAACTGCTTAATAATGATTTCATATGATACTGATTTCTTTCACTTATTATTGTATCTAATTTTTATGTCATATTGTCCCTGAGGCACTCATTGAGTACGAAGTACTCAGACATGCCATTGTTGTTTTTGATGATATGTTAAGTAACGAAGAAAAGCAGGTTCGTTAGACTGGTTGTCCGCATGTTATGCTAATGTGGATTGTCGCCATAAGTTAGTTCGTTTCGCCTTTCCTGATGAGCCTGTTGTTGTGTGGGAGGGTGAAATTGCTAAGCCAAGGGGTAGATTTGTTTCCCATCTTAAGGCTCATAAGATGATTACTAAGGGGTGTATTTACCATTTGGTTGTTGTTAATGATATAAAAGCCGTAGTACCCGAATTCACATCTGTTCCCATAGTTAGTGATTATCCCAAAGTGTTCCCTGGCGATCTTCCTGGTATTCCTCCTGATAGAGTTACTGATTTTGGGATTGATGTCATTCCTGACACCCAACCTATTTCTATTCCACCTTATCGTATGGCTCCAGCGGAGCTGTTACACCTCGGAAATTTTTTCGTACTTGTGTGATGAGTAGAACAATGAAGGGCTTGAGTGTATGATGTTTTACTAAGTAGGGAATGGCTAATTATGAATTTTTGGAAATAAAAAGGTTGCGGAAAATTTTCAGCTCAATGGTCGTAAAGGGCACTATACGGCCCGTAAAGTGATTTACGGACCGTATAGTGCAATCGTCCTCCAACCTTCTAAAATCTCAAATTTTCTGCCAAGTGTTGAAATAGCTAAACTCGACTTCGAGGACGGCCCGTAAACTGGTTTACGGACCGGAAACTGGTTTACGGACCGTAAACTGCCATGTCCCTCAGCCAAACTTTCTGTTTCTGGGATGATTAAAAACGATCATGGAGGACGGATCGTAAACCACAGTACGGTCCGTAAACTGTGGTTTACGACCACTGTTCATCCTGATAATTTTTCATTAATGATCAGTTTTGTGATTATTAAAAGGAACTTAGGCTTCATTTCATTTCATTTTTCTTCCATACAACTCAAGAATGCTCTAGAACTCTCCAAATATTTCCTCCATAAGAATTCAAGAGAATCAAAGGGAACATCAGGATCAACACCACTAAATTCATGAAAACAAGTGTAAGAACACATCAAAGGATCATCTAAGTCAAGAAATCCTTAAAAGGGTGGAACTAGGGTTTTGGCTAAGTGAAGTATTTCAACTCAAGGCCTGTTCAATCATCATTTAAGGTATGTTTTATGACTATACCACGTGATTCAAGGTATTGGAAGGCTTAGATACTTAAAATGTAGAAGAACATAGGAATGGGTCATTATTGAGTGAATAGTGATATAAATGAATGATAGTGGAATTGAATCATGAATGTTGAAGTGTTGTGAGTACAAATACGATATAAATGATGTTTATAACGTGAAACAAGTAGTAAATGCACGAAAGCACTAAGGTGAGCTATAGGGAGAAATATGGGAAAATTGGAGGAAAATGGTGGATTTTGCTAATGGTGCATAAATGATGATTTTGATTGCGATATTGCGAATAGCATTGTGAATGTTGGGGGTAGATATAGAACATGGGAAAAGTAGTATAAACGAAGGAAGTACTGCCCAAATTTTCCTAGAACTAGCGATCCGTTCTTGTAGTTAATTAACTAATGTAATACGAATTCTCTCATGAAGGTGACGACGTGGTATCGAAGGAGAATAAGTGGACAACAACTTAGCTAAACGGCAAGGTATGTGAGGCTAGTCCTTTCTTTCCAATGGCATGAATCTTCTAGTCCGAATTACCATCTTTCCATGAGCTCCTACATTCCAAAAAGTTAAATGCCTATATGAGATAAGATATACGATATGACGATGCTAGGATGATGATGATGTTAGTCCTTGCCTACACTCACCTTATGTACTAGTCCTTTCAAGGTGAGGCAGAATGTTCGTAATTGCTCCATAAAGTAATCGGGGGGGTCACGACCTTACGTCACCCCGATAGAGTAAAGTTGTTCTCAAACCTTACGCATGTGCTATGATAAGATAAGTATTTTACAATGAGTACATTATTATGATTATTTTATGATAAGCATGGCATGAGCATTGCATACCGGGCCTAGTTGGCCGGGCAGACACCGCTTCGGCGGGCGGCGATACGGATACACCACGACCTTCGGGCGTGGGCAGACACCACTAGTGGGTGGCATGAGATGGTACCCCGGACGCGGGAGGCCTGGACGCGGGCTTATATTATTGATTATCACACCGTTCCGACATGGGCGGGCAGCTTGCATATGATGCATACATGTTACGATGATAAGTATAAGTAAGACAGCATGTATTATTCCATTTATGATTATCGGTCAGATCCATATGCTTTATATTGATGCTCTCATTATATTATTGATGCCTTTCTTCATTGTTCATGCCTCTCATACTCAGTACAATATTCGTACTGACGTCCCTTCTTTGGACGCTGTGTTCATGCCCACAGGTAGACAGGGAGGCGAGATTGATCCAGATACTTAGGAGCTGTCAGCTGTTGAGAGCACTCCATTGTTCGGAGGTGCTTATGATTTCTCTTTGGTATATATGTATATATACTTTGGGCACGACGGAGTCTTGTTCCGTCTATGTATTCATTATGACAGTAGAGGCTCGTAGATACGTAGTGTGGGTCAGGTGGTCTCAAAAGATGCTATTATTATGTATATATTATTTTGATGGCCGAGAGACATATGTATATCAAGTACTTATGTTTTGATACAAATTATGTTTCCTATACTTTTATGCGTAAAACTGGCAAAAGATCATTAAATGAGTAAAATGAGTAGTAGAGTGAGCGGTGCTCGGTATCTAGCTCCGGGTACCCGTCGCGGCCCCTAGTTGGGTCGTGACAGGAGCTAAGAGAATTAAAGGATCAGTCAAGGGACTTGTTGGATAAGGGTTTCATCCGACCAAGTTCCTCATCTTGGGGTGCTCCGGTATTGTTTGTTAGAAAGAAAGATAGTTCCCTTAGAATGTGTGTTGATTACCATCAGCTTAATAAAGTGAACATTAAGAATAAGTATCCTTTGCCTAGGATAGATGATTTATTTGACTAACTTCACGGTGCTAAGTTCTTATCAAAGATTGACCTGAGGTCTAGGTATCACCAATTGAAGATAAAGGAGAAGGATATTCCGAAAACCGCTTTCTGTACTCGTTATGGGCACTTTGAGTTTCTAGTGATGTCCTTTGGGTTGACTAATGAGCCTGCTGCATTCATGGATTTGATGAATCGTGTGTTTAAGCCTTATCTAGACCGCTTCATTATTGTGTTTATTGATGATATTTTGGTGTATTCTAAAAGTTGTGAGGATCATGCTAATCATTTAAGAATAACTTTAACAACACTTGAGGAGAACAAGCTTTATGCGAAATTCTCAAAGTGTGAATTCTGGCTTGAGTCTGTGGCTTTCTTAGATCATGTGGTGACTGGTGACGATATTAAAGTAGATCCTCAGAAAATTTCAGCGGTTAAGGATTGGCCTAGACCAACTAGTGTGACTAATATTCGTAGTTTCTTGGGGTTGCAAATTATTACAGAAAGTTCATGGAAGGTTTTTCGTCTATAGTCTCTCCATTGACTAAATTGACACAGAAGACTGCTAAGTTTCAGTAGTCCGAAGCTTGTGAAAAGAGTTTCCAAGAGCTTAAGACAAGGTTGATTTCGGCTCCTATTTTGACTTTATCTTCTGGGTCTGGTGGATATGTGGTGTATTGTAATGCTTCCAGAATTGGTTTAGATTGTGTATTAATGCAGAACAATAAGGTGATTGCTTATGCTTAGCGACAGTTGAAAAAACATGAGAAGAATTATCCGACTCATGACTTGGAGTTGGCTGCCGTGGTATTTGCCCTGAAAATTTGGCGTCTTTATTTTTATGGTGAGCATTGTGATGTTTTTACTGACCATAAAAGCTTGCAATACATCTTTAAGCAGCGAGAGTTGAATCTCAGACAGATGAGGTGGTTGGAGTTGTTAAAAAGATTATGACTTGAATATTTTGTATCACCCTAGTAACGCTAATGTGGTTGCTGATGCTTTGAGCAGAAAATCTATGGGCACGTTGGCTTATTTGCCCGTTCATGACATGCCCATGGGGAATGAAATTCGAAGACTTGCTAGTCTTAGGGTTAGACTTGATAAAACTTAAGATGGAGAGTTAGTAGGAATCACGCCAGCACGGTTTGACATTGTGGAAAGGATCAAGTCTAAGTAGTATGATGACGAATTTTTGATGAAACTGCCGGATAGAGTGGAAATGGGTGAGTACACTTCATTCACTATTGGGACAGGCGATAGTGTCCTATGATTGCAAGGGCGGTTATGTGTTCCTAATGTTGACGGACTTCTACAAGAATTGATGGTGGAGACGCATAGTTCTAAATACTCTGTGCATCCGGAGTCCACCAATATGTATAAGGATTTAAAATAGCACTATTGGTGGAAGAGCATGAAGGTTGATATTTCTAACTTTGTGGCTAAGTGTTTGAACTGTCAACAAGTTAAGGCTGAACATCAAAGGCTTGGAGGCTTGACTCAAAATATCGAGATTCCGCAGTGGAAGTGGGAGGTGATCAATATGGATTTCGTTGTGGGTCTACCCCTCGCAAAGGCCAAGTTTGATTCGATTTGGGTGATCGTGGATAGACTCACAAAGTCTGCCCATTTTCTCTTTGTGAAGACGTCATATGTCGCGGCAGAGTACGCTAAGTTATACCTAAAGAAGATAGTTAGATTGCATGGGATTCTGACATCCATCATATCTGACAGAGGTACACAATTCACTCTGCTCACTTTTTGGAAATCCTTTCAGGAGAGTGAAATTGAGCACTACCTTTCATCCTCAAACTGACGGGCAGGCAGAGAGGACTATTCAGACTTTGGAAGATACGCTGCGAGCCTATGTTATAGATTTCGGAGGAAATTGGGATGAACATTTACCTCTTGTGGAATTCGCGACAGCTATCCAGCGAGTATTCAAATGGCTCCTTATGAGGGTCTTTATAGGAGGCGTTGTCGGTCTCCAATTGTTTGGTTTGAACCAACTGAGGTAGAATTATTGGGTCCTCACTTGTTCCCTATTGCAGGTATGAGTTAAAGTTTCTAGCTATTATTATGTGAAACGTTTGCGTTTTGTTGAAACAACTTGTGGTTTAGTGAATCCTTAGTAGGCTACGATTCTCATTCGAGGACGAATGATCTTGAGGGGAGGATAATGTAACACTCTATAAAATCTGCTGTAAATCTGAGTTAAGTGTGAAAGCGTCTTGGAGAAGCGGGACTTTACTGTTTTTGTTAACGTAAAATACGGCCCGTATTCCTTGGGCGTATTTCACCAACCTCCTTTGGGATCCACTGTTTTGTTAATGTAAAATATGGCCCGTATTTTGAAATACGGTCTGTATTTCTGGGCGTATTTCACCCGCCTCCAGCAGTGTATATATAAAGCGGGTTCAGTTAATTTTATCATTTATTCACATTCTCATAAACCCTAAGGACGAAAATCTTCCCTCCAAGTCTTCTAACATTAAGGTAAGAACATCTTTAACATTATTAATCAATCCTAGCATTAAACCCATGATTCTTAATATGATTTTTGAATGAAAACCTAGGGTTGCAAGGTAATCTTTCTCAAAGTGACTCAAGCTAGGGTTTTGGGTGTTCTTCGTTGTAAAAGTGAATTGTTGAGTTACGTAAGGCTTAATTAAGGTATGTCTCTTTTGAAACCCCATTTTGGATGTATGTCTCCTTTTCAAAAGTTCTTTATTAAATAAAAAGGTGAATTTTTCATACTTCAAAACCCTATTTCATGCTTTGACTGTGGTTGGTGTGCGTGAGGGAACAAGCCCACATTAAACCTTGATTGTATTATACTTTATACTTGTATACGCAATTCAAATCATTTTCCTCTATAAGAGGTTATCATTAATAATGGCTAAGGGTTGGTAATGGTGTTTTATGATGAACTATGACAATTGAACCTTGTTTAAGGAAGTGGAAACGTTTCCAAGATTATCAATGAAACGATGTATCTTTGTAATGACATGATAAACTTAAACGCTAATTGATGATGTGACTACCTTAAGATGAATTGTGATTCAGCTTCTATGCTATGAACTTTGTTGTTGTGTTTGGCCTAGCTACTCGGAAGGAAGGGTAGTCACTATGGATCCTAGTGTGGTAATGCCTAGCCATTCAGGAGGAAGAGTGGCCACTACGGGTTCGCTACCCGGGTGCGGTTTATGCCTAGCTATTCGGGAGGAAGGGTAGCCACCCAGAGTTTAATAATCCGGTGTGGTTGCGCAGTTATGTTTAGGAAACCTCAAAGGTCATCCCTTTGATGTGATTCGTTCTTGGGCCTATATTGGCATGTGTGATATCTCTATCTCTTTATGAAAGTATTACTGATGATAATCTGGCAATTGAAAGGACGTAACCAAAAGTTGTAAACTTGATAAAAAGGGGTTTTATTTCGTTTTAACAAGCTTATTAAACCAAGTTGAGTAACTGCTTAATAATGATTTCATATGATTTCCAGAACTGATTTCTTTCACTTATTATTGTATCTAATTTTTATATGTCATGTTGTCCCCGAGGCACTCACTGAGTACGAAGTACTCAGGCATGCCATTGTTGTTTTTGATGATATGTTAAGTAACGAAGAAGAGCAGGTTCGTGGAGACTAAAGCGCTAGGAGAACTTCTTGTTGTTATTGACTTGGTGAGTCCGCATGCTCATTCGTGGGTCATCCTTCATTTATTCATTCTAGTTATCTATATTAGTTTTTTGGGCTGTGTCCCAATGATTAGACGGTCATTCTTTATTCTTAGAAGCTCCATAGTTTACATTCATCCTGTGGGTAGTTGAAGAGTTGTTGCGCAACTCTTTGGGTACTGGTTACGTTTTGATTAAGCTTTATAATATTAAAACTTCCACTGATTTAAATCATATATCACGATTTGATTGTAATTATTTATAAACTGTTGAAGGTGAATATTGAACTTGGCGGGTTCAAGTGTTGTTATTGCATCTTTTAGGTTCTTCCGATGTTGTTCAAGATGTCGGATGCCGGTCACGTCTAGGGTGGTTTTGGGGGGTGACACAGAGTTAAAAAAAAATCGCTAGACAAGGTTCCATAGAATTATGTCTATTCGGGCAAAGTTACTTAGAAACTATGCTTTGTTCGGCATAATTCTGTAGAAATTAAGTTATCCGACATAAGTTTATGGAAAGTATGCCTTCTTCAGCATAATTCTATAAAGATTAAGTTATCCTACAGAATTATACTGGACAAGGCATAGTTTCTATGTAAAATTGCCCGAATAAGCATGGTTTCTATGAAACCTTGCCTTGCGGAATTAGATCATAGATTTAAATTTCTTTTTTTTTTTTCGTTATCAGGGGTATTTTCGGCCACTTTTTTATTACTTAAAGTGCCGAAGGAAAAAATTAAAGACCAGCAATTTGAGGGACAAAAATTAAAGACCACCTCAAGGTAGGGGCAATATCGTGCAAATTGCCCTTTTCGGACATGTAATTACAGGATGACCACGAAACTATTCGAATGGCGAGGGTATTTTTAAGCAAAAAACATATCAACGAGGGCATTTTTGAGTCAAAAATATAACGAAGGGTAAAATTGACCCATTTTGAATAGTTTAGAGATATTTTTGGCCCTTTTCCCTAATTTTTAATACAAAAATGTGTACCCTCGTAAAACTCTAAAACTTTTTTTTTGTGCGGATTCCTTCAAAAGCACTAATCTTTAATTTTTTTCCCCTCGAATTTGAAATCTTTAGTTTTTGCCCTTTGCCTAAAAATTCATGGGTTCCGAATTCGAATCCCTGCTCAGACAAAAAAATAAAAACTGCAAGGCAGAGGTTTAGATTCGCTAGGGCAAACTCTGCCCCATCGGGCATAGTTTGCCTTAGGCCTGAAGGAGGCAGAGTTTGAAGACAAACTCTGCCTGATGGCTTACAAAACTATGCCTGAGGCCTAACTTTGATGGCTTACAAAACTATGCCTGAGGCCTAACTTTGGCTTGCAAAGCTTTGCTTGCAGGTAGAGTTTGCAAGTTTGCAAGCAAACTATGCCTGATGGCTTGCAAAACTATGACTGAGGCCTAATTTTGGATTGCAAAACTATGCCTAAGGCCTGGAAGCACAGTTTTGCATCAAAATTCTGCCTGAATAAGCTTAACTTTGCTACAAAACTCTGCCTTGCGATTTTTTTATCTTTTTTGACTAAGCCGGGGGTTCGAACCTCAAACCTCATGATATTAGGCGAAAGGAAAAAGTTAAAGACCACCAATTTTCTGGACAAAAATTAAAGACCACCCAAAATAAGGGCATTCCTGCGAATTGCCCACTCTAAAATAGTATCCTGGAGCCTGTTAGCCTTAATTATTTATTGAAGCATAATATAGGGGATAATATGTCCGCGCTTGAATCAATGATCAAAGGTTTCTCACATGGGTAGAAATTGCATTCAGTAGCCAGTTTTCACCCTTCTATTTAAGTTACACTTTGTTTTTTCGAACTATTCAACTTAGTGTTGACAAACTCAAACAAAAGCTTACCTGCTCATCCCCTTTCTTCTTCTTATTCTCCTTCTCATTCTTCTTAATTATAAGAGTAAATATCCATTTATCAAATTAGACCAACAATTTAAATATATTTTTTTTTTAAAAAAATTGAACCTAAAAAATTCAAATGTCGATGTATTGAAAATTTGAAATTAAGATAAAATCATAGAAAATTCAAGAAACAAAAATATCTCAAGACAAAATACATTGTAAAAACCGGAGAAATAAATGTTCTATAGAAAGAGAATGATGACACAAAGGAAATAATCAAGAGAGATGGAATAGTTTATGTTGAGGTAGATATGGAGAAAGATGGATCTTCTCAATTTTGGATATAATTTCGAATTCAATGTTAGGCATAAATATTAAAGTTTATGTATAATTGTTTGAACTTCAGACATAACTTCATATCTGGATTTTAAATTTTCAGAGTTCATTCTTATAGGTCTGAAGTTGACTCAGAAACGGTTAAACCTACAAAATTTATCTATTTCGAGTATTACTTAAAAAACGGTTCTCAAATCCGCTTTTGCACTGAGCACAAGTTGAGTCTAGTTCACATTGTGCCTAGAGTGCATAATTGGAGAACAAAATCTCGCAAATGATATTCCAATTAAGTACTTGAGCCCAGTGTACATGTAAATTGATAGTACTAATTTCGTGGCACGTGTGTTGCATGGTATGCTGAATCATGTATTATTCAATTTCGTAAAATACTATTAATATTAAAATAAATTTGAATTAAATGATTATAAATATGTGGATCGTAATATGGTGACTTATTTGTCGATATCAAGATGAGTGAATATTATTTGAACCTATAAATATAAACAATCGTGAGTGAATTTTATTTCGTATAAACATTTAATGAAGCATATTTCACCCCATTGATTCAGTTGACCCAGAAGGGTGTACAATTTAGATGGTTGAGGAGTATAAAAAAAGTCTTTAAAAGCTCAAGACCGCATTAACTGCCATGCTAGTTTTGGAATTACCCATAGATTCAGAGAGCTATATAGTGTATTGTGAAACTTCGCACATTGACCTTGGGCATGTCTTGATACAGAATGGTAGGATAATTACTTATGTTTCACGCCAATTGAAGGTTCATGAGAAGAATTATCATACCTATGACCTAAAGTTAGCAGTAGTTGTATTTGCACTTTAAGATAGGGAGGCGTTATCTCTATGGGTGCCTTGTGAGATTTACACAGTCCACCATAGCTTATGTACATATTCAAGCATAAGGACTTGATTTTGGTAACACAGATGGTTCGAGTTTTTCAAAGATTATGATATTACTATTTCATATAATCCAGGCAAGTTAAATATGATAACATATGCCTTGAGTCTGGAATAATCCAGTATGGACTTTGAGACTTTTGACGGTTGATGAGCGTTTGTTTGCCATGGATGTTCAGACTCTGACCAGCAGATTTGTGAGACTAGATATTTCTGAACTTAAAAAGGTTTTGGCTTGTATTTTTGCACAATCATCCTTAATTGAGTAGATTAAGGCTCACCAGTATGAGGATTGGCATTTGTGTGACCTTAGGTATACAGTGCAATGAGGTGATACTACTAAGATGACTATTGATGATGAGGGTGTTTTATAGCTTGAAGACTGGATTTATGTGCCTACCGTTGATGATTTGAGGCAGTTGATACTTGATGAGACTCATAATTTGATGTATTCTATTCATCCGGAGCTACAAAGATGTATCGAGATTTAAAACAACAGTATTGGTGGCCTAGGATGAAAAAGGATATAATTGGCCATATTGTTTCATGGTGTTTGAAATGCCAACAGGTCAAATGTGAGCACTAAAAATCGAGTGGTTTGACTCAGAAGATAGCTATACTTCAGCGAAAGTGGGAGCAGACAACTTCGACTTTATGGTACAGTTACTACGTACTTTGGGAAGTTTGATGCAATTTAAGTCATTAGTCACAGATTGACTATGTCAACGCACTTTATATCAGTTCAGAATACCTATTGTTCGAAGAAGCTTGCATATATTATATTCGAAAGATAGTTCGTTTGTCGTGTGACCCTTTTTTATAGGGATACAAAGTTCACAACTCACTTTTGGAAGCCTGTACAGAGAAAGTTGAGTACACAAGTGGAGTTTAGAACAACTTTTCACCTGTAGAGCGATGGCCAGTCAGAGCAAGCCATTCGCATTCTAAAGGATAAGGGCGTGTGTGATTGACTTTAGAGGTCATTGAAACTATTTTTTGCCCTTAACAGAGTTTGCCTATAATAACAATTACCAGTCCAACATTCAAATGGCACTGTATGAGATTTATTTGGTAGGGGTTGTCGTTCTCCGATCGGTTGGTTTGAGTCTGGTAAAGCTAGGCTATTGAGTACAGATTCGGTGAAGCATACCTTTGAAAAAGGTCAAGTTAATTTAGGAGCGACTTCGTACAACCCGAAGTAGGCAAAAAAGTTATGCAAATTGGAACGTTCTTAATTTGGAGTTTACGGAGGGTGAGAAAGTGCTTTTGAAAGTCTCATCTATTAAGGTATGATACGTTTTGTGAAGAAAGTCAATTGAGTCTAAGGTTTGTAGGCCTGTTTGAGGTTTTGGAGTGTTTGGGGAGGTGGCCTACAAACTTGCCCTACCACTAGGCATGATAGTGGTTCATCCTGTCTTCCATGTGTCTATGTTATGCCGATACACTGAGGTTAAGTTCCACATGTTGAAGTTGGATACGGTTCAACTCGATGTGAACTTGACCTATGCGGAGTAGCCGTTGGCTATATTGGTTAGGCATGTTCGGAAGTTGAAGTCAAAAGAGATAACTTAGGTAAAGGTGCATCGGAAGCATCATTTGAGATAAAGGGACTACTACTGATTTTTTTAGTTACACACCATATTCAATATTATTCTTATACATAGCAAACCATGATATTAGCAATACAAGGGTTATTAATACATGAACAAACATGGTTAAAGACAAATGTGCCCTTAATATACCAAACTAAACATGGATAAAAAATAATCCCAATATAACTAATCTCAACATTATTAACACGACCTATTCAGTACTATTCTTATACAATCTACCAAATGATCCCTTACTGTACCAACATACAAAAGAATAAGTTTCTTTTAATCATCAAAACACATCAATATATACTTGAGATAAGGTGAGGTTGGTTTGGAAATTTTGAAAAAGGTGACTTTTAGTTTAGTAGTTTGGCTCTTTCACTACACATTAATAAAATGGAAGCAATAAATTTTGAACTATTGGCAGAGTAGAAGATCTCTAACGATTGAGTATAAATTTAAATACAGATAGTAGGAGTAGTTAAATAAAAGCACTTGTTCTCTTTTTAGTCCTTAGCAACAAATACAAGTAACAGTAATAAACAAAATGAGGCCAGAAATAGAAGCGAGGCGCATGCAAAAAGCCTCATCATGATGTTTTCTGTGACCCACGCCTCTCCTTTTTCAGCCTTCCAATTACTCTTTTGCCTTTATTAACCTAGCTCAACTATAATTAAGGCTTTTAATATGCATTACTTTTTGAATATCACATTTTTTCTGTTTATTTATCTTGGTTGTCAGAGCTCTAGGTACATGCAATACCATTGTTAGGAACCTCTTTTCATAAAAATACGAAATTTAATGAGAATAGAGAAATGTAAAAGAGCATATAGAATTTTTAGCCCCATTAATAGTTGGTACTAATAAAGACAACTTTGGGGCCTATTTGGAAAGCCACCTGGGTTATTGAAATTGGGTGTAATTGTATAGTTTATCCTGTTTGTTTGACCAAGTAATTACACAGTTAGGTGAGAATTGAGTGCAATTACACCCTTCAATTCTCAAGAGGGGTTGAGAATTGGGTGCAACTACACCCTGTAATTTACAGGGTTACTTTTTAGTTTTTTTTTTTTTAATTTCTTTTGATTTTTAATTTATATTTTATTTCTATTATTTTAATTTATATTTTATTTCTATTATTCTAATTTCTTTTTTTTTATTTCTATTTTTTTAATTTTTTTATTTCTATTATTTATTTTTATTTTTATTTTTTAAAATATATTTTTCTTTTTATATTATTTATTTTTCATTTCCTTTCTTCTCATTCCCAACCTTTACTTCTTGTGGTTCCTTGTAATTGCTCGTATTTTTTTATTTTTTATTTTATTCATTTAGCATAACCGTGTTATTATTTTAATTTTTGATACTACACCTTTTAATATTGGAAAGAATGAGTAATTAGCAAACTTGATATATAATGAGTGACGTTAAAGTAGAATTTCGTTGTGAATGAGGTTATAAACTTATATTTTCTCTTTCTTTTGAATTATTTACTTAAGTTACGTTGGTATTACTTATGTAATGTTGGAATTTGACATAAGAGTATTATGTTAAACTTTTTTCTTTTTCTTTTGAATTTAGGTTATATTTTGAATTTTAAGTTATTTGCTTTCACATTGCATGTTGTTTATTTTTCACTTACATTTGATTGATATTTTGTGTCAAAAATTTGAATAATGTTATGGTATTATATTTATAAATATTATTTTTTTTGCCAAACATCCAATCCATGACGTTCACACGAAAAAAAAAAATCTTCTTTTAAGTTTTATAATTAATTAAAATTAAATATTATTAATTTGAAAAATATATATCAATTATTTTTACAATAGTAGTTACAAATATATGATTATTAATTAACATATTTTCAAGAAACATTGTGTTATTAAATAACTAATTTAATATTATTTATGAAGGCAAATATTTTTTGAATTTTTATAGTTAAATTTTATTTTTAAATTAAACTAACTGTGTAATTACACTTGTGCAACCAAACAACACGCTAGTAATTACACCAATTCCAATTACTGGGTGGCTTTCCAAACAGTCCCTTAATAATTTACGTACACTCTCTTGAGTCTCCCCATTCACTTTTATTTGTTCACGGTTGTCTTTGCACATCAGTTAAGAATTAATAAATAAAGTATGCAGTTTACCATAATACTCATATTAATTGGTGTATAGTTTCAATAGATTTTGAGAAATGATTTAAAAATGAGTAATTAATGTAAAGATTAAAATAAGATATAAAAGTTTCTCCTCCTTAAAAATGAACGGAGCATCTTAGTTTATGCGTTAAAAGTGTTTGTATTTGTTACTTTAAATGTTGTGTATATACAATTATATATTGCTAGTAAATAAAATTTGACGTAGATAGTATTTTCACCTGACCATTCTCCATTTTTGCAAGAAAGTGAAAATAAATAAACCAATTATATGGTATTATGGTCAAGGAAATACCATGTTCATAGACAAGATCCATCATCCAAGAGTTTTTTAGTATGCAAAGTATTATTAAGCTAAACAAATTTTCTTTGACAGTGATATAGATTTAATATAAACATATATTAATATTTCTTTCTCATATATTACCACCAAAGAAAAAAAAATCTTTCTCTTATACATTACTTCATAATAGTAGTAATTGGGATATGTTGACCAGCAAAAATTGTAGTGAGATGAATAAGAGGCCTCCACCAAAAGTTTAAGATTTTGAGTTCTGTATATAAAAGAATCATATTAGGGAGCACCCTTTAAATTGGTTTTATGCGGCACAAATTCAAATTATTCGAGATGATCTTATGCGACATAGATTCAAGTTATTCGAGATCCAAGGGCTAGTCAGACGCCGAGTGAGTTTTTTTTTTTTTTTTTTAAAAGAGTTAATGGTAAAAAACACACCTAAATTATCACATTTTCGCGAGTTTCATACATTAATTGTCTATTGTTGCATTTACCTACCTAAATTAAGACTCCCTTTATATTAAAACACACCTCGATGCTGAATTGTCAAATATTTGCAATAAGTCGATAACAGACATGTGGAGACCAACTCAGCATCAAAATGCGTTTTAATACAGAGGAAGTGATAGTTTATGTAGTTAAATGAAACAATAGTTAGTTGAGTTGAGGTATAAAAACTCAGCGAAAAAATAATGATATCTCAGGTTTTTTATTTTTGTTTTACCATTAACCCATTTAAAAAATTTGGAATATGCTAAAGATCATTTGAAGGGCATAATGGTCAAAGGGAGGTCTCTATCAGAGATATTCCATATCTGGTGCAGCTCAGCAGTCAGCAAAATGTCACACTTCACAGTAGTGTACTAAACTACTACTACTAGTAGATTAGCTTTAGCCTCATCAAAAGAAGAAAAGAAAAGTTAACAAACCAGACCACTGATTTTACTTTACTTTGACACCTCAATAATACCACCTTTACTAATCCAACCAAAAAGCACAACATTTACATACACCCAATCACATTATCTCCAAGTTACTGTCCAAATACTGCATTTTCCCCAAGTTTCAGTTTCCTTTTCTAACATATATATCCCAAATCCACCCATTTTATTAATCCAAGATCTGTCCTTTTGATGAATTTCATACCCTTAAAGATGTTGAAATGTGGAAAAAAATGAAGATTGGTTTATGGGGTTTGCTTATTTTGCTTTTTAAGGCTTAAAGATTGGATCTTTTTTTAATTAGATAAGATACCCATGTTTAATCTTGTGTAAAACCCTTTAAAGATGTTGAAAAGTGGGAAAAAAAAATGAAGATTGGTTTATGGGATTTGCTAATTATGTTTTCAAAGGCTTAAAGATTGGATCTTTTATTTTTTTTTGGTAGATAAAATACCCATGTTGAATCTTGTTTTAGAAACCAAAGGTTGGTATTTTATTGTTATGGATGACAGTAGAAATGAAGCTTACAAGTCTTTATGAAATAGTGGTGTATTTAGTTGGTATTGGTAATGGTTAAAGAAATGTTTGTTTAGTTGATATTATTGGTATTAGTGAAATATTGCATGTTTAGTTCTTGGGAGCTCTGAAATTGAGAGATTTATGTTTTCTTGTGCTTGAAGTTGAGGATAAACGCCGTTTCGTTTTGGTAATTGGTTGTTTCCAAACCAAGAATCTTGATTTTAGGACCTACCCCTTTTAATATTACCAAGAAAATGTTTTGGTTTTGATATTTATTTTTGTTCATAGCAAGACAATTTAGCTGAAAGTTCCAAGTGTTTGAATTGTTGTTGAAGACTTGGGGAAAGCTGCGAATCTTGTTTTGTGAGTGCTTTGAGTAAAGGGCTGTTTGGATTGTTGTGAATAGAGAAATCTGTGAATGTTGTTTTGTGAGTAATTTGAAGGGGCGTTTGGATTGTTGTTGAAGACTGGGGAAAGCTGTGAATCTTGTTTTTTGAGTGATTTGAGTAAAGGGGTGTTTGGATTTGTAAGAAATCATAATGGCAATGTCCTGCAAGGATGGTAAATCACTCGATGATAACGGGAAGTATGTCCGTTATACACCTGAGCAGGTTGAAGCTCTTGAAAGGCTATATCATGAGTGTCCAAAGCCAAGTTCAATGCGTCGGCAACAACTTATTCGTGAATGCCCTATTCTTTCCCACATTGAGCCTAGGCAAATCAAAGTTTGGTTTCAGAATAGAAGGTATTGCTTAACTACTGAAAGTTTATATTTTTAGTAGGTGTTTGGCTATAGATTCCAAATATTTTTCACTTTATGAAGTTGGAGTTGTGTTTGGTTATACATACTTATTGCAGTAAAGAGTAGAGGGCACTTTATTTGGATCTTTATGAAGATTGATTTGGAATACTTTTTCAAATTTGGAATCCAACTCCAAGTTGGATTTGAAAATTTTATAACCAAACACTGATTTTCAAATGAAGTGAAAAATTATTTCGGGAAAAAGTGGATAATTTTCATGGTAAAGGATGAATTTAGACTTAGTATAATTCATTGTTTCGTTCTTTTCTCGAGGTATATAGATGCAGGGAAAAACAGAGGAAAGAGTCATCAAGGCTTCAGGGTGTCAATAGGAAGCTGTCAGCAATGAACAAGCTATTAATGGAAGAAAATGATAGATTGCAGAAGCAAGTTTCTCAACTGGTATATGAAAATGGCTATTTCCGCAAGCAAACTCAAACTGTAAGATTTTCATTTCATCAAACAGCTATTGTTTTAAGGAGTTATAATTTTTAGGTAATTGAGGATTAAAGTGTGATTCTTGTTTTGCAGACAAAGCTTGCTTCAAAAGACACCAGTTGTGAATCAGTGGTAACGAGTGGTCAAAACCACTTGACACCTCAGCATCCCCCAAGGGATGCTAGTCCTGCAGGGTTAGTGGGATTATGGTTGTTATGTCATTTTCTTATCTTGTTTTTGGTGTTTAAGTGGGTGGCTTGTGGCAATTTTCTTGTTTTTTTGTGTTTTTTCCAGGCTTTTGTCCATTGCAGAAGAGACTTTAACAGAGTTTCTATCAAAGGCTACTGGAACTGCTGTTGAGTGGGTCCAAATGCCTGGAATGAAGGTATATCATAAACAAAATAATGGATAAATAAACTTAATTATTCTTTATAGCCCAGTGTGGTGTCTGTCTTTAAGACTCTTTAGCCTACTATCACATGGTTAAAATAAAATAAAATTTCATGCAAGCTAATCTGTTCCAATTAATATTATGTAAATGAAATCCGCAAACTGTAATTCCTAGCTTCGAGTACAAGAAATGAGATGCTTCTTTTTCTTTTTAAGTATCTTCAATGAATTAACCAATTCACATGGCTTCTTACATTATCAAGGACACAGTTTCTCATACCATAATATTAAAACAGATAATTCCTTTGTTTTCAATCTATGCGGCATAGTTCACTACATACGGAGTTTAAGAGAAAAAAGTTACTTTTGAAATTTATGGTCCATAATATTTATGTGGTAGAAAGCTGTAATTAAGGGTAAAATGAGAAGTTTACGTAAAACTATGTCCAAATTTAGAAAATTACCATTCTCTTGGAACGAACTAAAAAAGGAATGTTGTCAAATAAGTTGGAACAGAGGGAGTATAAGCTTATACTGTGTTGTAATCTTATGGTTTGGAATGTATAATCCATAACTAGTAACTACACCTTTCATGCCATTGGTATTCACCTTTTCGACCTCATTTCTTGCAAGGACCATAGTACTGCCCTGCTACCTTTTCCCTCACTCTAGTTGTAACTATATCACTAGTTAAGTTTGTCCATGCTGGAGTAACTTTTCCTAATCATTGCTCATGCTATTATGACTAGCCTGGTCCGGATTCCATTGGAATCATTGCTATTTCTCATGGTTGCACTGGCATGGCAGCAAGAGCTTGTGGCCTGGTTGGTTTAGATCCAACGAGGGTAAGTTGGTTATCTATTCTTAACTCTTCTTTGGGATTATAATTTGAAATTAATTGGCTAAGCTCCCTCTAGGTTGCTGAAATCCTGAAGGATCGCCCTTCGTGGTATCGTGACTGCCGGGCTGTTGAAGTTCTAAATATGCTGCCCACTGCCAATGGTGGAACCATTGAACTTCTTTACATGCAGGTAGGTTAATATTATCGTTAATATTATCCGTAATCTTCGCTACTTGTGCTTTCAGTCCTTTTATGCATGCTTGATGATCTTATAAAAGCTTCATACTGTTTAGCTTTATGCTCCAACAACTTTGGCGCCTCCTCGTGACTTCTGGCTGTTACGCTATACTACTGTTACGGATGATGGCAGCTTTGTGGTATGAGATTTGATTTTTCTAGTTGGTGGATATATACATTTTTCTTGATGTGTCTATACCTGCAACTAGATTTATGTATTCCTCATTCATCATAAATCAATATTTCACTTAATAAATGCACAGGTTTGTGAAAGGTCACTGGGAAATACTCAAAATGGTCCAAGTATGCCGCCAGTTCAGAATTTTGTGAGAGCAGAAATGCTTCCTAGTGGATACTTGATTCGACCCTGTGAGGGCGGTGGCTCTATTGTGCATATTGTAGATCATATGAATTTAGAGGTAAAGGTGTTGTCTATTTTGTCTTAATTCATGTATCATTTTGCAGTAGCTACTTATGCCATGTTACAGTTTATGTATCATTATTATTATGATTGCCAGGCATGGAGTGTGCCAGAGGTGTTGCGTCCACTGTATGAGTCATCTGCAGTGCTTTCTCAGAAGACAACAATGGCAGTAAGATCTTTTATCGAGTCTAGTGCAACTCGTCATGTAAAACAAGAACACTAATTGTCCTCCTTCCCATGTAGGCACTACGCCAACTGAGGCAGTTAACATTGGAAGTTTCACAGCCTAATGTCACTAATTGGGGCAGAAGACCAGCAGCTCTACGGGCATTAAGCAAGAGATTGAGCAGGTTGGAATATACTAGCTTTAGATGAGTGTTTCTGTTTTGTTTGAGTTACTTGCTATTCACTATTTATTAAAATATTTTGGCAGAGGCTTCAACGAGGCTCTCAATGGTTTCTCCAGTGAGGGCTGGTCTATGCTGGATAACGATGGAATGGATGATGTCACCATCCTTGTTAACTCTTCTCCTGACAAATTGATGGGTTTAAACCTTTCTTTTGCTGATGGATTTACATCTCTAAGCAATTCAGTTTTGTGTGCAAAAGCATCTATGCTTCTACAGGTAAGCTGAATCAGTATGTTCATGCTGAAATTATGCAACATGCTTTCTTGTTTGTAGAAATGGACAAATAACTGATTAGCCATGTTTCTCAAGCTCACTCTATTCTAACTACCAATGAATATCTGAATTCCAAGATGATTAAGAATACTTATGAGAATCATTAAGTAAATTGGATTACTTGGTCGTTCTCTTCTCTTCCCAGTCTCTGTGCTTGGGCTGCAGAAAGACTTATTTTTCCTGGCAGGGATACAAACAACCTAATTAAAAGAAAAAGACCATTTCAATACATTGATAGTATAGTTAGATTGTCCTGGTTATGTTAAAATTCCTTTTAGCTGTTCCCCTATACAAGGTAGATATACATTTAGCTGCTTTTAAAACCCTTTGAAAATTAAATCCAATGGCTTATACTGATGATGATCATCTTGTATAGTGGATTATATGTTGCCCAAATGCTGGAAATTTAATTGCTTGAAAAATGTAAAATGGTTAAATCGAGGTCTTGTTGTCAAAGTGTGTATACTCTGTTATTACCCATAATGTCACTCACTTTTCCTAATCAACTTCTTGACACAGATCGTCTTCTTTCGTTTTTGGGGAGTTCATGTACTTTATCCTGACTTGACCATATTCTTTTCTTGCTTTTTGACATCTTTTTTGTTGTTGTTCAGAGTGTGACTCCTGCGATACTTCTTAGGTTTTTGCGTGAGCATCGATCAGAATGGGTAGACAACAATATTGATGCTTACTCAGCTGCAGCTGTTAAAGTTGGTCCTTGCAGCCTGCCTGGGACTCGAGCCTGTAATTTTGGGGGTCAAGTGATACTTCCACTGGCACACACTGTTGAACATGAAGAGGCAAGTGTTTAGATCTTATTAATCAACTACATGGAATGCCTAAAACTCTTCCTTTCTGTCTTCTTTGGATACTATTGTTGATCCCTCATCATTAATGTTGATCACAAACTCCTTTGTGCTCAGTAGTTGCTGGAGGTCATTAAGTTGGAAGGAGTTTGCCATTCCCCGGAAGACGTTATAATGCCAAGAGATATGTTTCTATTGCAAGTAAGTTCTATTCCCGCACATGTGAATGTGAATGTTGTTCCCATGTAGAGAAATTTAACTGAATCTAACAAAACTCATAGCTTTATATAAGACAAACTTATACTAGATGATGGGCTACTTAATGGTTTGAGAAGCTTCAATTAACTCTGGTTTTGAACTACCATCCAGATCCACAAGAATATTTGTTATAGATAACACATGGTCCGATTTTGTTCTCCTGATCTACTAAAACACGAAAGTTATCATGCATGTTCTTCTTTAGTACCCGTCTGCTGGATATCCAAATAGTGAGCATCCAGATTCTTGATACCTCCGTCAAACCTGTATAGAAAGCTGAGTATGCTAAATTAAAATGCCTGTTTTGACCCTAAACGTGGTTTACAATGCTTTGTCTTCTTTGCTTTTTTTAGTTGTGCAGTGGAATGGATGAAAATGCTGTTGGTACCTGTGCTGAACTAATTTTTGCTCCTATTGATGCCTCATTTGCTGATGATGCACCACTCCTTCCTTCTGGGTTTCGCATTATTCCTTTGGACTCTGCTAAGGTTAGCATGTTCATCACTTGATCACTTATACTTCTGCTGTTTCCTTGTTTGCTTGTTATCCACTGAGTACTTCAATTTCATGCAGGAAGCCTCCAGTCCAAATCGCACCCTTGATCTTACTTCTGCTCTTGAAACTGGGCCAGTAGGAAGTAAGGTGGCTAATGACCTTAAGTCGACTGGTGGCACATCAAAATCTATTATGACAATTGCTTTTCAATTTGCATTTGAAAGCCACATGCAAGAGAATGTTGCATCAATGGCTAGAAAGTATGTCCGAAGCTTCATTTCATCTGTTCAGAGGGTTGCATTAGCACTTTCTCCATCTCACTTCGGTTCCCTGGGAGGTCTTCGTCTGCCTCTGGGGACTCCTGAAGCTCATACACTGGCTCGATGGATCTGCCAAAGTTACAGGTGTGGCATATACTTGCACGTCGCTTAAAATATAAATATTTGATTTTGTAAGTCCAACTCTAAATGAAGCACATGGTTTGGAGACAACCTATGTTGGTTTAGATGTATAATGGCCATGTCATGATATATCTCGTCTTCCGAGTTCGATAAAGTGTGCCATCTGTTGTATAATGCTCACGCCACATGTTTATTCTTTCTGCAGTCAATTAACAATTCAATCTATTTCCAGTCAATTGTATTTATCTTCTGCTATTGCTGAGATGCATTGCTTGCCTCTAAAACAAGAGAGATTTGATTCTTTTTTGTTTTGAAGTTTGATTTCTTTTTCATTTTTTATTTCTGCAAGTACTGATGTGCAAATGATGTTTACTGGTTTCTGTTTAAGAAGTTCTCTTGAATAGGGGATTAGTATGAGGAAGCTAATGCATCTTTCGTCCGCTGCTAATCAAGTGGTTTTTTTGACTCTATTCTTCCTTTTTTACAAGGCGTTTTTTGGGTGTGGAGCTTCCGAAAATGAGTAGTGAAGGAAGTGAATCAATCCTTGAAAACGTATGGCATCACTCAGATGCTATTATCTGCTGCTCTGCAAAGGTTTGCTTTCATAGACTGTCTTTCTCTGCCTTTTCTTATGCTTGTGTAGACAGATCCTTCAGCAAAATCTCTGAATTCAAGTACTTCCCCGCGTCCCAATCTAGGTGATGCACTTTGAACTGGGCACAAAGTTTAAGAAAGAAATACTTTGGAAACTTGTGGTCTAAAACAAGGCATATATGTTTGTGTAGCTATAAATTATCCCATTAAGGGTAAAATGGATAGTTTAAAGTTAAGTTATTTCTAAATATAGGAAGGTATCATTTTGTTTAGGACAGTCCAGAAAGGAAAATGCATCACATACGTTGGGACGTAGGGAGTATATCTAGTTCTGGAAAAGATCCAGCAGGGCTATGGGTTAGAAGCAAAACTTCTTGACTGTGACTTTGGCTTTTGACATCCTTGGTGTTGTTTGTAATTGTCTCATCTTCTACCAGTTTTTAACTCTTTTTGCCATATGGATGCTGAAGTTCATTATTTATGCAGGCTATGCCAGTTTTCACATTTGCAAATCAGGCTGGTCTTGACATGCTGGAGACAACCTTGGTTGCGCTTCAAGATATTTCTTTGGAGAAAATATTTGATGAAAACGGAAGGAAAAACCTCTGCTCTGAGTTCCCACAGATAATGCAACAGGTTGGTAACTCTTTGTGAGGAGTCTTGTTGAATTAGTGAGGCAGTGTTCTATTAAACACTTGTCAAACTTAGCCAGCACAGTTGAAATGTAACTTCAATCGTGTTCAGAAGATCACCAGGTCAAATTTTCTGTAACTGTCCAGAATAAAGTGTTTCTCCATCTCTCAGCTGGAGCACACTAGCTTGAGGAGAGTACTAACCATGTTGCCATATATGCTGACAGGGTTTTGCATGTCTCCAAGGTGGAATCTGTTTGTCGAGCATGGGTAGGCCTGTTTCTTATGAGAAAGCTGTGGCTTGGAAGGTTCTGAATGAAGAAGATACTGCTCATTGTATCAGCTTTATGTTCGTGAATTGGTCGTTTGTCTAAATTTTTTATTAAGGTATCAGTAAAACTTAAGCAACATCTCTATCTTCCCGTAGGGAAGGAACAAACCGTTTTGAACTAAGTTTGGATTAACTTCCTTTTTCTGCTGTTGTTGCTACTGAGAATATTCCCGTAGGTAAGGAACAAACCATTTTGAACTAGTTCGGATCAACTTCCTTTTTGTGCTTTTGTTGCTATTTTTAAGCTCCGTTTTTTGCACAATGTGTGACATGAAATCGTTTTGGGGGAACAGAAAGGATGATTGCTAAAGAATGTTTGTTTGACATAAAGTCAATCTTGCTAACCGGATAATTTGCCTTTAGACTTTTTGGCTATGCTAGGTTTGTTTTCCTTTTTAGATCAAATAACTTTTTCTAATTGTACAACTGTGTTGGAAACACATAGAAGATTGATCATTCACTTGAGTTGTAAACCTGACTTTTAAAAACAAAGTTCGGTGGTAGCTCAGCCACAATGTTGGCCTCTTTGTTCATCCACTTGAACAAGAAATCGGACACTGCCCTTCGTAAGTTGTCATTGGAGTCCCGGGGGTTTGTCCAGGTTTTTGAACTGAATGTAGGAACTGAAAAAAGTCTCCTCTTAGAGTTGATTCATAATTGGTTGCCATTGTTCCCAGTTACATAGGAACTTATTTTAGCTTGAACAAACAGGAAATGAAAGGTTTAAAGGTATACTATTTGGATTCCTGGAAAATGAGCAGGCTTATTGCAAGTATGGGTAGCTGAAGCTGAGTTCATGTTGCTAAGGATGGAAGAAGAGGAAGTCAGTAGGTTCCTACATAGATTTGGTGGCTTCTTCTCTTTTTCCAATCCAGCTCTTCGTATCAACGCCTTACTTATGCCATCAGAGGGATTGAGATCTCTTCACGCGAAACTAAAGATTGGGTTTGAGTTTTGAGAATGAGTACATTTTGGTAGGAAGTGCTTTACACCCTTGTGGCTCTACTCGGTGCGAATTCGGATCATTTAGGCTAGTGGACTGACTACATATACTTGATTGTTGAACAAAAAATAAAAGGCATAATGCATAAATAGACTCTTAAACTTGACTTCAGCTGGCATGTATGCCCTTCAATTTTGGGTGTGTACAAGTAGGTACTTTAACTTATAAAAAGTTGAATAAGTAAACACAAATGCTGATGTGGCATTGACGTGGCCCTCCAATATTAATGTGTCACGTCAGTGTCATGTCATCATTTGTGTTTACTTGTTCAACTTTATATAAGTTAAGGTCTTATTTGTGCACATTCAAAGTTGGAGGGCATACTTGGCAGCTAAGGTCAAGTTTAAGGGCCTATTTATGTATTATGCCAAAATAAAACGCCTTAGTTGTAGAATGTCTCATGTATGACTACCATTTTCTGGTCCGGTAAATATGGCAAATTGCCTTTCTTTTGGGGTGGTCTTTAAATTTTGCCTTTCGGCTAAAACCCATGGGTTCTAGCTTTGAACACCCACTCAGTCAAAAATTTTAAAAAAATTTGCAAGGCAGAGTTTAAATTTCGTTATGCTCCCACCGGTAGAATTTTAGTTATGTTTAACCAAAAGTCTGCCGATGGGAGCAGATTTTGCCTTGAGGCATATTTTTTTTTTTTTTTTAAAACTTTTCAAGGTAAACTTTTAGTTATGCCTTAACTAAAAGTGTGTCCCATAAGACATAACTAAAAGTATGTCTCATAAGGCGGAACTTTTCCTTAAGGAATAACCAAAGTTATGCCGGATCCGGCATAACTATAAGTTCCGCCTTATAAGGCAAAATTTATGCCTTAAGGAAAAGTTCCGCCTTAGGGGCGTACTTTTAGTTATGCCTTAACTAAAAGTCTGCCCCATAAGGCATAATTAAAAGTATGCCTCATAAGGCGGAACTTTTCCTTAAGGCATAACTAAAAGTTTGCCTTATAAGGCAAAGTCTATATCTTGAGGAAAAGTTATGCCTTATGGGTCATCCTTTTAGTTATGCCTTAACTAAAAGTCTGCCCTATAAGGCATCACTAGAAAAAAACTTTTAGTTAAGGCTTAACTAAAAGTCTGCCCATAAGTATGCCGGACCCAGCATACACTTGTTAAGGAATAACCAAAGTTATGTCGGACCCGACATACTTATGCCAAGTCTGCCCATAAGGCATGAGTATGCCGGGTCCGGCATACACAATACCCAAACCTTGCCTTGCGATTTTTTTTTTTTTTAAATTTATGCTTGGGCGGGGGTTCGAATCTAGAACCTCATGATTTCTGCGCGAAGCTCAGGGTTGCAGCGCGTAGGGCAAAAATTAAAGACCAGCAATATGGGGGCAAAATTTAAAGCCAACAAATATGAGGGATAAAATTTAAAGACCACCCCAAAAGAAGGGCAATCCGCGCAAAAAAATGATAAATATGGTGTAGGATAAGCTATTTAACCAAAAAAAAAAAAAAGGCAAAACCTTTTTCCAGTTTCAGGTTGCACAATTTGATGCTACTGCCCACTGCACTCTGCCTGTAAATTACTACTGTTACTAGTTTTGGGACATCGAATTGAAAGTATAATAATAAATAAATACGATCAACACCAATTACCAAAAATCAGCTGAGAAGGAAAGAGTTAATTAACCCTAAGGGTCTGTTTGGAATTGGAATTGAAATTGGAATTGGTGTAATTACTATGGTAGTAATTACACAGTATTGTAATTACAACGACCTGTTTGTATGTCATAACTCATAATGTAATTATAGTGTAATTACAAGCGTCTGTTTAGTTGCACAAGTGTAATTACACAGTTTGTTTAATTTAAAAATAAAATTTAATTATCAAAAATTTAAAATTAATATTAAAAAATATATGCCTTTATAAATGATATTAAATTAGTTATTTAATAACACGTTTCTTGAAAATACATTAATTAATAATCATATATTTGTAACTGATGTTGTAAAAAGCAATTTATATATATTTTTCAAATTAATAATATTTTAATTTTAATTAATTATAAAACTTAAAAGCAGACTTTTTCTGTGAGAACATCATGGATGAGATGTTTGACAATATTTATAAATATAATGCCATAACATTACTAAAATGTTTGACAAAAAAATCTATCAACTGTAAGTGAAAAATAAACAACATGCAATGTGAAATAACAAGTCAATAATACTAAAGCAAATAAATTAAAATCGACAATATAACCTAAATTCAAAATCCAAAAGAAAATGTTTAGCATAATACTCTTATGTCAAATTCCAACATTACATAAGTAAGTTCCAACGTGACTTAAGTAATTATAATTCAAAAGAAAGGAAAAATAAAGTCTATAACCTCATTCATATGAAATTCTACTTTAATAACGTTACTCATTACATGCTAAGTTTGTTAATGACTCATTTTTTCTAATATTAAGAGGTGTAGTTTCGAAAATTAGAATAATAGCACGGTTATGTTAAATTAATAAAATAAAAAAAATACAAGCAATTAGATGGAACCACAAGAAGTAAAGATTGAGATTGAGAAGAAAGGAAATGAAAGAAATATTATAAAAGAAAATTAATTAAAAAGTAAAAATAAAAAAGAAATAAAAAATAAATTAAAAAAGAAAGAAATTAAAATAAAATAAAAAAGAAAGAAACTAAAAAGTAACTTTGGAATTACAGGGTGTAATTACACCCAATTTTCAGCCCCCCTGAAAGTTGAAGAGTGTAATTACACCCTCTCAATTACATCAAATTCTCACCTAACTATGTAATTACTTGGTCAAACAAACAGATCAAACAGTGTGAAATTACACCCAATTCCAATTACCTAGATGACTTTCCAAACAGGCCCTAAATATTTTTCTGGAGCTTTCATGCCCTATAGATTTTTTTGGATCAGAGGATTACTTTTGTTAACCTATAATCATGATTTATACAGCAGTAACATTGCTTATTATTTTCCAGTGTTAAAGCTTGGTTTATTTCGTTGAAGATCTCATTTAAAGATAAGTAACACGTAACCCATACAAAAAAGAAAAAAGTTAGAACTCACAGGGAGACACCTGTGGTTGACATCTTTTTTCACTTAGACATCTTAACTAAATCTTGTTCCATTTAGACACTTGTGGTAGGACCAGATTGTGTCATTTAGACACTTTTCGCTGAGTTGGAAAGTTGTGTGATTTTCACACAAAATAGGCGCGTGAAGGGCTTAAATTTTACAATTTTATTTTCTTAATGTCTTCTTCTTCCTTCTCTTTCCTTGTAACACCTCCTCCACCATAAACTACCACCTTATTGCCCCAATGCCACTACCATCCAGCCTTCTTCCTCCCTTATTTCTTATTAAGAATACTTCTAAAATTCCCCTTCTCTCCTCTCTAATTTTGGCACCGGAAAATTTCACAATGGACATTTGCCGGCGCCCCATAAAGTCACTTTACCATTCCGATGACATTGCTTCCGCGAACCCCTCAAACCCCACAAACGTCATCGTCAAGATTTCTCTATCAAAGCATTAGATGCACTTCCATTACCTTTGGATATGATTTCTTTCGTAACTCAATGTATATGATCATTTCAAAATCTTAACTAGGGGTATACAAAGAAAATCGATAAATTGCACCAAACTGACAATGAGTTAAAGTGGGAAAAGAAGAAGAGTAGTGACTTGGTTTGATTTGGTATGATATTGAAGGAATTTTGATCATAATTGGTTTGGTTTGGTATTAACTAAAAAAAAAGTCAATTAACATCTTGCAGTATTTGTTTTTTGAGATATCATTATCTTTATTGTTGGTGACATTGTACTTTACTACGATGCTATGATCATCTCACATTTTGTGTTATTTACTTGAGAAATATCATTTAATAATTGTTATCTTATTAGGACGGAAAAAATATTTGGAGTATTAGTTACATATTTTGTGTTGTGAAGGCTTCACAGAAAAAAAAAACTGAAAAATTAAAGAAATCCGAAAAATTGAGAATGACCATGAGATTGAAAAAATCGACTTTTGTTGATTTCATTTGGGTTATAAATTTTAATAACTGATTTCAATCGACTTTTGATGATTTCATTTGGGTTTTAAAGTTTAAAACCCGAGGTAATTAGTTTAATTTGGTTAATGAAAAAATTGAACCAACTCTACCTTTGTACATCCCCTTACACTTAGGCCTCATTTCTTTGCATTTAATGAAGGTCTGAATCAGGATGGTTTAAACAATAGGCCATTAAGTGCATTTGTTTACATTAAGATCTAAACATTTATTTGGTCTGAATATGTTTTAATCATTAAGATCTTGAACAAAGTCTTAATATCATTAAGATGTATTTTTGCATGGATAATTTTACCACCACTCTGTTCACAACCACCAGACCCGCCCACTCCTCCAACCCCACCCCCACAACCACCTCTACATCCACCACCCAACCTCTCTTTAACGCCCACCCACCACAATCACCACCACCCAACCCCTTTTCAACGCCCACCCACCGCAATCACCACCACCCAACCCCTCTTCAACGCCCACCCACCACAATCACTAAACACCTCTGCCATTATAATCACCACCACCACTAACCACTTTTGCCATCACAACCACAACCACCCTCACCCTCGCAACCCCCACCCTACGACCCACCTACCTACCCCTAACCACCCATCACCACTCCACTACCACCCATTCATCCCACCTTCACCACCACCGCACTTCAACACCATCATCGTTGCCAATCACTAGCCGCCACCACAAACTACCTCTGCCATCACAACCATCGCTACCAACCGCCATAACTAGCAATCACTATGTCGGTACCACATGCACCTATGTCACGACTCAACCCGCCATGACTGGCACCCATCTAAATGCTAGTGAGCGAACCAACATACAAAACACCTATCCATTCAATCCGGTTTTATATTAACCAAACTAAACAATTATTACTTATTTAACATCAAAAGAACAAAGTAAATCATGCCATAAATGCTGAAATGAGTGCGGAAGTTCTAACTATTACAATCCACAAAAATCCGAAAGTCATCGTATAGGGCTCTAAGCTAAAAACATGTCTAAGAATCTGAAGTCTAACATGTAAGTAATCCATAATGTCCAGAGTACGAAAAGACATCATAGCAAGAAGATCTTCGGGCGGCCTGGCATGGGAAGAAGCACACCTAAAATCTGTCAACAAATATCCTCCACGCTAGATGTGAGGAGGAGCAACGGTCTGTATATCACAATCTGCACTCAAAGAATGCAGCAAGGTAGTATCAGTACAAACACTATGTACCGGTAGATATCATAGGCCGACTAAGATTAGTATCATGCATATTTCGTAAAATATATAGAATAAAACAAGCTAGTCAACAAACATGAATATCAATAAATCACAGCAAGTCAACCAAGAACAATCACAATTAAATCACCACTATGTCAAGCATCACAATCACGTAAGTCACAGAGGAAATAAATTTACCATAATAACCTCACTTGTTGGACATACATGCTACCTGATGTCTTAGCTCAGTAGCCATGACCTGCAGGGGACCCATGGTGTCCATGTACCACTCGTTCCGGAATATCCCTCGGACCCGAGCACAAACCTCCGCCCCGGAACGAACCTCGGTTGCGGGACATATCAAAGTACCTCTCGTTTCCGGAACGATCCTCGGACCACGAGTCCATAATCTAGGTCACATGAGTGCCTTTCTATGCCTCTTACGGAACAATGTTTCTTACCTTCTCAGTTTCAACAATCAAATCATCATTTCATGTCAAAATACCCTTGAGAAGATTATATTAGCTTCTCATCACAACACATCCACTGTAGATTTAATCACACAAGAATAATGGCACGGAGCCTACACAATCAATCAATCACATTCACGTAGAAATTTAACTACACAATACCACACATGAAAACTAGACATGCTTTCTCCTAAGGAGATCACCAAACATACAATCAACTAACCAAAGTCTAACTTAGGTAAACCGTAACTTACCTCAAAGCAGAGCTGGAACACGCAGGTTACTCTGCTACAGTCTTTCCTTTCCTCAAAGCCTCAATACGTTCACGGTCTAAAAATAGAAGGCTCCATGAGTCACATTGCTTAATTTATAAACACCAAAGCAAGAATACTCTTCCCTTTCCCCATTCTAAGGGTGGATGATTTTCTAGGTGATAAACAATCTATCAAGGCCCCTAGTATTCATTTACCATCAATTTATACAACATTCTATCAAATATTCCCATTACAAACAATTTTCTATGGCAAAGACGACATTTTTATAGAACCCTAGGTCTCAAATCACTTAGTTATGATTCTAAATGTTCAATTTATGACAAATAGCAACTCATCAATCCATTTAAATGATAAATAAGTGATAATAACTCGAACCCATCAAATTTAGAAGGTTTATTGACATTCTAGGGTTTCTACTTCACTTTCACCATTAAAGACCCATGAAGATGATTATAATAATGAAGGGGAAGGGAACGATAGAATGAAAAGCAATGGAACTTACCTCTCAAGGTTATCTTGCCCTAGCTTGAAAATTCTCTCTAGGTGCTTGTTGGGAAGTGTGTTGGTGTTTTGTGAGAAGAGAAAATAAAACTGAGTATATAAAATTCAGGCTACTGTTTTACATCGACCGCTACAGCGGTCGTCACGCCGCTGTTGCGGTACCGCTCTAGCGGCCTACCACAAAATCGCTGTGACCGCTATAGCGGTCCATCTACCGCCATAGCGGTATATTTCCCGCTACAACGGTCACCAAGAAAAATGGATGGCCGCTGGCAGCGGTCCGAATATCGCCACAGCGGTATCGCCGCAGCGGTACTCCTACCGCCATAACGGCTCGTTTTGGGCAATGAGCTCGATTTTGTCCAGTTTTTCCCCCTATCACCCCAAATGTTATCCAAGGTCTCAAAAACACAACACAAAACATGCACACATACAAAATGACGCCCCCTGAATCCACCCGCAGCCTCGGAATTCCCAACGGAGTCCTAATTTCCCCTAACGACCGGAAGGGTCGTTACACCAGATGCCAATTAAAACACCATTCGTCCTCGAACGGACAAGGGTGAGAAAACTAGGGAGGAGTTATCTGACTCGGCGAAAAGCTGAGGGTATTTGCTGCGCATATTGGACTCTGTCTCCCAACTAGCTTCTTCCACTGGTCGATTCTTCCATTGAACTTTCACAGAAGCTATTTCCTTGGACCTCAACTTGCGAGCATCCCCGTCTAAGATAGCAACAAGATCTTCCTCATATGATAGATTTTCATCTACCAAAACTGAATCCCAACGGATGATATAAGAACCATCGCCGTGGTACCTCTTCAACATCGACACATGGAACACCGGATGAACGCCTGATAAACCCGGAGGTAAAGCCAACTTGTGAGCCACCTCTCCCACATGTTTGAGAATCTCAAATGGACCAATGCACCTCGGGCTAAGCTTTCCTTTCTTACCAAACCTCATCACACCCTTCATGGGTGAGACCTTCAACAACACTTGCTCTCCTTCCTCAAACTCAAGATCTCGGACCTTGCGGTCTGCATACTGCTTCTGCCTATTCTGCGCTGCCAAAAGCTTGGCTTGAATCACCTTCACCTTCTCTAGGGACTGTCTCAGAAGGTCAGTACCCCACAGTCTCACCTTGAATGCATCAAACCATCCAATAGGAGACTTACACCTCCTTCCATACAATGCCTCAAATGGGGCCATATCAATACTCGAGTGATAGCTATTATTGTCAGCAAATTCGGCTAAGGGCAAGAACTGATCCTAATGCCAACCGAAATCTATCACACACGCACGAAACATATCCTCAAGAACCTGAATAGTCCTCTTAGACTTCCCGTCAGTCTGAGAATGGAAGGCTGTGCTAAGATCTAACCTCGTACCCAACTCCTCATACAACCACTCCCAAAACCTGGATGTTAATGTGGTGCCCCTGTCGGACACGATGGAGATAGGAACCCCGTGGAGTCTAAACACCTCCCGAATATAAACCTTAGCTAATTTTCCGCACCATAAATTATCTTCACCGGAATAAAGTGGGCAGACTTAGTTAACCTATCAACAATAACCCACATAGAGTCAAACTTCCCTAGCGTCTTCGGAAGACCCACGACGAAATCCATGGCTATTATTTCCCACTTCCACTCAGGAATGGGCATTCTCTGTAATGTACCCCTAGGTTTCTGATGTTCATACTTCACCTGTTGGTAATTCAGACACTGAGTAATGAACTCTACTATATCACGCTTCATCCTAGTCCACCAGTAAAATTGCCTCAAATCACGATACATCTTAGTGGTACCAGGATGGATAGAATACCTCGAACTATGAGCCTATGTCAGAATGGTCTTAATCAAGTCCCCCACACGTGGCACACACACTCGTCCTTTGATCCGCAGCATGCCCTACTCATCAATCACGACCTCTTGGGTCTCACCACACAACACCTTAGCACGTATTTTACCTAGCTCAATTCCTTCTCTCGCAATACTCTAAGAGCAATTCTCAAATGTTTCTCATGCTCTTCCTTACTCCTAGAGTACACCAGGATATCATCAATGAACACTATTACGAATGAGTCTAAATAGGGCTTAAACACACTGTTCATCAAATCCATGAACGCAGCTGGGGCGTTTGTAAGCCCAAAAGACATAACCAAGAACTCATAGTGCCCATACATGGTCCGAAAAATTATTTTTTGGAACATCCTTTGCCCGAATCTTAACTGATGGTACCCTAATCTCAAATCAATTTTAGAGAACACAGAAGCTCCCTGTAACTGGTCAAACAAGTCATCAATACGGCAATAGGATACTTATTTCGCACAATTACCTTATTTAGATGATGGTAATCAATGTACATATGCATAGACCCATCCTTCTTCTTAACAAACAACACAGAAGCACCCCACGGAGAGGCACTCGAGCGAATAAACCCCTTACTCAGAAGATCTTGTAACTGCTCTTTCAATTCCCTGAGTTCTATTGGTGCCATCCTATAAGGTAGGATAGAGATAGGACGAGTCCCTGGGTCTAAGTCAATCCTGAAATCAATGTCACGATCCGGTGACATACCAAGCAAGTCCGTGGGGAACACATCCGCAAACTAGCGTACCACTGGAACCGAATCAAGGGATGGAGTATCTGCACTAGTATCACGGATATGTGCCAGATAAGCTAATCAACCCTTCTCTACTAGCTTCCTAGCACAAACAATGGATATTACTTTCTTAGGGAGGGGACTAAGGTTACACTTCCACTTGAGTCTAGGTGCTCCGGGCATGGCTAGTGTAACAATATTAGAATGGCAATCAAGTATAGCATAATGAGGGGACAACCAACTCATATCCAAAATAACGTCGAAGTCTACCATGTCTAAGATCATCAAATCTGCCCAAGTACTATACCCCATAAAAGAAATCGCACACAAAGGGTAGACACTATCCACTACCACAGAATCCCCAATAGGAGTAGACACAAAAATAGGGGTATCAAGAGTATCACACATCATATCCAGACCCATAGCAAAATAGGTGGATACATAGGAAAAAGTAAAACCCGGATCAAACAAAACAGAAGCCATACGGTCATAAACGGAGATAGTACCTGTGATAACTGCATCAGAGGCCTCAGCCTCGGGTCTACCTGGAAAGGCATACAAAGGACCGCGCCTCCCGTCGTCTGTGAATCACCGTGATTACCATTACCAGTCTGAGCCCCACCTCTGCCAGGTTGCTGTCCTCCTCTACCTGCTTGAGGACCGCCTCGATTAGGCTGGACACCACCCCTACCTACTGCATGTCCGCCTAGCCCTGTCAGTGCGCGATCCTCAACCCCTCGATCTGGTGCAAATGGAGCTCGGGGAGTATGATACTGAGTTCCCTGCCCATTCTGTCTCAGTCTGGGGCAATACCTCTTAATATGTCCTATCTTACCACACTCGACGCAAGCACGATCCTGCGTAGGCCGCTGAACAGAAGCTGATGAAGCAGTGTAGCCTCCATGCTGACCGAAAGCCTGAAAATTTTCCCCTGATGGCCCCCCAGCTGACACCTGCATTGCGGACTGAACCGGTTGCCCTGAATATACCTTCAAACTCTGACCTCTCGAGAAGGAGTCACTGAACATCCCACCCTTACGGGCCTTCTTCTCAACTTGCCTTGTACAACTCTCATGGCTAATCCCTTCAACGATACGAACATGCTCAACTATCTCCTGAAATGAAGATCCAGTGGCTACAAGCTGAAGAGCCGATAACTGCAGTCCGGTGTTCAACCCTTCACGAACCGCCGTATCCTCCCCCCTTCAGTGGGCAGCAACTGAAGGGCATAACGAGAAATGGAGTGGAAACGGGACTCATACACAACAACAGACGAGTTCCCCTGACCAATAGTAGCGAACTCATCCTTCCTTCGGTCCCTCAGAGTACGCGGAACGTACTTGTCCAGAAACACAGAGTAAAACTGAACCCAAGTCAACGGAGGAGACCCAGCTGGCCTACGCTCCACATAAGCCCTCCACCAAAGCTTGGCATCACCTAAGAACTGGAAAGTTACAAACTCTACCCTGTACTTATCCACGGCCCCCATCTTATGGAGCCTCTCATGACAGTCGATGATGAACTCATATGCATCCTATGACTCAGTACCACAAAATACAGGAGGCTTCATTTTAGTGAACCTCCAAAACAGTTCATATTCTGCACCAGTCATCACTGGCCCTGCAACTGGCCTTGGGAAGGCATCAAAACCAGGAACCTCATCCAAGCGAGGTGCCACCGCTGCTGCATGCTGAACCCCCCAGAGCCTGTGCTCTGTCCGGATCTGGGGCCGCTACCCCTGCACCCCTACCCGCTGGACCCGCTGGTATAGCTCCGGCCTTTGCTAACCCATGTAACCAATGCAGCACCTGTGCCACAACATCTGGTATACCCTGAGCAGCTGCAGCTCCTGGTGGAACTGGTAATGCTACTGGCTAGGCAGGTGCGGCTGCATCTCCCGCTACCTCATTAGGAACCACCGGAGGCACGGGGTCAGCCACTGGGACGCAGCCCCCTGCTGGGGCTGCCCCTCTGCCAGCTCCTCTGCCTCCACCTCTCTAGCTGCTCCCGCGCATGTTCTCGCCATCTGCGAGAGAATGAAGGATAGTCAGATACCAATTTGAATCAGCAGATACCAATTGGAATCAAGTAGCATGAAAGAAGAAAGAAAATGGAGTTTTTCTAGTGTCCGGCAGCCTCTCGAAGATAAGTACAGACGTCTCCGTACTGATCTACAAGAATCTGTTAGACATGTCCTTGTACGATGAGATCGACAAACCTAAAGATCTGATACCAACTATGTCACGACCCAACCCGCCATGACTGACACCTCATCTAAATCCTAGTGGGCTAACCAACATACAAGACACCTATCCATTCAATTCAGTTTTATATTAACCAAGTTAAACAATTATTACTCATTTAACATTAAAAGAACAAAGTAAATCATGCCATAAATGCTGAAATGAGTGCGGAAGTTCTAACTATTACAATCCCCAAAAATCCAAAAGTCATCGTATAAGACTCTAAGCTAAAAATATGTCTAAGAATCTGAAGTCTAACATGTAAGTAATCCATAATGTCCAGAGTACGAAAAGACATCATAGCAAGAAGATCTTCGGGGCGGCCTGGCATGGGAAGAAGCTCACCTAAAATCTGTCAACAAATATCCTCTACGCTAGATGTGAGGGCGAGCAACGGTCTCTATATCACAATATGCACTCAAAGAATGCAGCAAGGTAGTATCAGTACAAAAACTATGTACCGGTAGATATCATAGGCCGACTAAGATTAGTATCATACATATTTCGTAAAATCTATAGAATAAAACAAGCTAGTCAACAGACATAAATATCAATAAATCACAGCAAGTCAACCAAGAACAATCACAATCAAATCACCAAGATGTCAAGCATCACAATCACGTAAGTCACAGCGGAAATAAATTTACCACAATAACCTCACTTGCTGTACATACATGTTACCTGATGTCTTAGCTCAGTAGCCATGACCTGCAAGGGACCCATGGTGTCCATGTACCACTCGTTCCGGAATAGCCTTCGGACCCGAGCACAAACCTCCGCCCCGAAACAAACCTCGATCACGGGACATATCAAAGTACCACTCATTTCCGGAACGATCCTAGGACCACGAGTCCATAATATAGGTCATATGAGTCCCTTTCCATACCACTTACGGAACAGTGTTTCTTACCTTCCCAATTTCAACAATCAACTCATCATTTCATGTCACAATACCCTTGAGAAGATTATATTAGCTTCTCATCACAACACATCCACTGTAGATTTAATCACACAGGAATAATGGCATAGAGCCTACACAATCAATCAATCAATCACATTCACGTAGAAATTTAACCACACAATACCATGCATGAAAACTAGACATGCTTTCTCCTAAGGAGATCACCAAACATACAATCAACTAACCAAAGTCTAACTTACGTAAACCGTAACCTACCTCAAAGTAGAGCTGGAACACCCAGGTTACTCTGCTACAGTCTTTCCTTTCCTCAAAGCCTCAATACGTTCACGGTCTAAAAATAGAAGGCTCAATGAGTCACATTGCTCAACTTACAAACACCAAAGTAAGAATACTCTTCCCTTTCCCCATTCTAAGGGTGGATGATTTTCTAGGTGATAAACAATCTATCAAGGCCCCTAGTATTCATTTACCATCAATTTATACAACATTCTATGAAATATTCCCATTACAAATAGTTTTCTATGGCAAAGACACCATTTTTATAGAACCCTAGGTCTCAAATCACTTAGTTTATGATTCTAAATGTTCAATTTATGACAAATAGCAACTCATCAATCCATTTATATGATAAATAAGTGATAATAACCCCAAACCATCAAGTTTAGAAGGTTTATTGACATTCTAGGGTTTCTATTTCACTTTCATCATTAAAGACCCATGAATATGATTACAATAATGAAGGGGAAGGGAACGATAGAATGAAAAGCAATGGAACTTACCTCTCAAGGTTATCTTGCCCTGGCTTGAAAATTCTCTCTAGGTGCTTGTTGGGAAGTGTGTTGGGGTTTTGTGAGAAGAGAAAATAAAACTGAGTATATAAAATTCAGGCTACTATTTTACGTTGACCGCTACAACGATCGTCACGCCTCTGCAGCGGTACCGCTATAGCGGCCCACCACAAAATCGCTGGGACTGCTATAGCAGTCCATCTACCGCTATAGCGGTACTGCCATAGCGGTACAGTGCCCGCTATAGCGACGACCAAAGAAAATGAATGGTCGCTGGAAGCGGTCCGAGTACCGCCACAGTGGTACCGCAGCGGTACTCCTACAGCCACAACGGCTCATTTTGGGCAGTGAGCTCGATTTTGTCCAGTTTTTCCCCCTATCACCTCACATTTCATCCAAGACCTCAAAAACATAACATAAAACATGCACATATACAAAAAGACGCCCCACGAATACACTCGCGACCTCGGAATTCCCAACGGAGTCCTAATTTCCTATAACGACAGGAATGGTCGTTGCAACCTACCACCTCCATCATTATATTTATATCAACAACCACCTCCACCACTGTCGCTACCACCGTCATTGCCGTTGCCGCCGCCACTATCAACTACTACCATCACTGCGGCCAATCCTTACTCGCCAACTACCACCAAAACCATCGTCAACCACCATACATTCTTTAACCACCATCACAAACACCGCCAAATTACTAACATCAACCAACTCCACCGCCACCACTACTTGTTGACACCCAATTTTGTCCCTCCTTTATTCTAATTTATTTCTTCGGGCTTTTAAATTTATTGACGAGCTAAGTATTTTATTTTCACTACTATTTCTACTACTATTAATATCATTACTTTCATTTTCACTATTCTACTATCAACATTAATAGTATTACTTTATCACAAATTTTAAATGGTTCGTCATCGTTTCATTTTAGGATTTGTACGCGTTAAATTAATTTTACTTTATACATGCTAATTACTATTTTTCTTCACATAATATATAGTGTACTAATTATTAAGTTAAAAGCCCAAGAATAATTAAAATAAAGGAGGAAAGATCAATGTTTTTCAGCCAAATTAATGGCCCAAAATACATTACCATATTCTTACCCGTCCAGCCCATTATCTATTGAAACAAATCAGCCCACTATCTAATACTACCCGACCCAATCTCTTTATCTTCTATTAGCTTCAACAACCAAACCTAAACCTAACGCACGCCGCCTCTCTTCTTTCTCTTTCTCTCCACCTTATCTCATCCCCATTTTAGCAAACCTTGACCATTCTTTCAACCATGGCAGTTTTGCCTACCCCATTTCCACACAAGAAACGTCCCTATATCTGCTCTGCCTACGTTTGCTCTGTCGTGGATAGAGAAAGATCCTCCCTTTCCTCGCTTCAAACATGACGAATCTTCAAAAGTCAAGAATGGTCGAACCATTTTCGAAAATACCGAATGTCAATCACGTGAAGACCTGTTTGATTTCGACGAATCCATTGGACACGTTTTTTTGAAACCCTAGATGAAAAGTCCCGCCCAATTTCGAACCCAAAAACCTACAAATCATCCTATAAATACATCTCTAAGTTCATTTTTGAAGGGGGGGATTCTCTGAAATATCACTCTAAGTCTTCAATGAAGAAAAAAGATTTTTTTAACAACCGAACTTTACCACATTCAATACTTCTATTTTCTACTACTACTCTAATCTTGGGTTTGTCCTAATTCCATTTCATTTCGGGGAAATATTGGGGATATACGAGTTTTTTCGGTCAAAAGTCTTGAATTCCTTTTCAAAATCTGGTCTTGAACTTTCTAAACCAGAAAACATTTTGTTGAAACATGAAATTAGTGTTGAAAATTTAAGGCTTCCGATTCGACTAACTTTCATCGCCATTTGGTAAAAGGACTTTAACCACAAAAGGGGCATTTTAATTTTCGATCGAGTTTCGAGTTTGTCAATACGAGAGTAGATTCAAGACCCCGATGACCTCACTTCACTGCACCACGAACAGGTAAAATCTGATGCTAGTTGGGTTTACTGTCCTGTTGAAATTCTGTTAGTTGAAGTTCTGTTAGTCGAAATCCTGTTCTTATTGGATATTCGTTGGTTCATTAGTTATTAGGTATGACTTATCATGAATGTTGCTTAGTTGTAGGTCTGTTAGGTTAACCTAGATTAATCAACATATTTCATGCTCTAATTATGCTATTTTGATTGCTGTTTGGCTAAGCGTAAACTAATTTGGTCTGAATCTCGTTTGCGATGCACTTGATGATTCACAAGTATGATTAAAGGATGTTATGTTTGATTATGTCTACGCTTATAAGTGTGATAACATGAACAATGAGACTGTCAACTTGTTTTACAAATTAGTAGGTGTTTACTTGTGATTTTGGGATAAATATGGGTTTGATTTAGATTATAGTATCTATTGTGCTATGTGTTTAAGGGATATGAGCCTGTCCAGATCATTCAAGTTTATTAAAGGCTAATTTTAGATGATTTCAGCCTAGTATAGTTACAATATGGTCATCTACACTTGTTCATTTCATATTTCACCCATACAATGCTTCCCATACGTATTTAGTATTTCCTGTGTTCTTTAAAAAATCTGGTTCAAATGAAAAGCTTGTATCATAGCCGGGATTAGTAAGTGTTAGATTTGGGAATTTAAAAGGAGGCTAAGTTCTGTTGTTACTTCATCATAGGGGATTTGGGTCTACTTTGTCCTTCCTGCTTATGTCAAGACTTTCACTAAGGCTAAATCATTTAGTTTAAATGTCCATCTGTTTAAAGAAAATCTGAAAGGGCTGCTGCACTCATTGAAGTAATGCTTGTTTGGGAGCTGTTAATACACTAACTAGAGCCAGTCCACTGCAATTAAAAGTTGTCAAGTTGTTCATAGATTGCCATACTTAATAAGTATTTTATGGGATACTGAATTGCTATTTTCTGCCCTGTTTATGATCACGCACTGTTGTGATTTTGGCCATTCTGTTTTTTGCACCTTTTGGGCCGTGAACTGCTGCCCTTTTGAACTGAGTTCTGTTGCATTCTGACTTGATTTTTGCTGCATTTTTTGAGCTAAGTTTCTGCTTTGTTTACTGATGCCTCTTGAGAAATTGTCGAGCTTTTAAAATCCCTTCTGATAAGGATGCTCTCATGATATTACTGTTATCTTGCTGCTACATCTGCCATACTTGCTTAACTTCTTTTTCTTGTTGCTTGTTTAGAAGACATTAATATATTAGCCATAGGCAGTCCCTGTTTTAGTTGAAAGCTATTGGCCTGTTTTGAATTTGAATTATATATGTTTAGCCTCATATATTGGCTTCGTACTAATCCTTTTTCCTTTATTTTTTTTATGCATGTCCATCGCATACGAGTCCGAGAGACTCACCCACTCCCGCATCCGATGTTGGGCTAAAGCCCAACGAAATTCTCTTCCCGTGTCATCCCCAATCCGTGGCCTGCAGAAAAAGAAAAAAAGACATTGGGCCAAAGCCCACACGACAGGAACATAAGACAGCAGCTTTGAAATGGGCAGAGCCCATTTAATGTATGTGTTTTCCGTTACTCTACTTTTGCACATCTATCTGCTTGTTTTCACTTTATTTGCATTGGAATGATTTTTTTTATGTGCGTTCTATTAAAAGAAACTAGCAATACAAAGAAGAATAAGACTCCTTTTGTTCTTTATTATCGTTCTTTAGTACTAAAGATACATCTAAAATGTAGAATCAACAAACAAAAAATATGTTTACTGAACTCACATGCTTACCAAAAAATAAATATATGTTTACCGAAAATATAGCAATACAAAAAATATGAATAAACACCAAATTCACATACATTACTACCTTTGAAATCGCATTCTGCCCTTTTGAAACTCCACAACACATTTTAGTCACAGCCTTTAACTTTTAATACCAATTCCCATCCTTAGTTTAAATCAATTACCTTATAGGTTAATGCATAATTGTTTTACAACTTACACTTAGCCTAATTAATTCATCTAAGTCCGGTCGGTTAACCATTATTAATGGAATTTAGAGGATGCCTAATACCTTCCCTTTAGATTAGTTGAACCCGTACCTAGAATCATTTGGTTTCGTAGACTTTAAAATAAAATCAACTTTAGATAATTACTTTAATTAACTTTAGGTGCCCTAATTCACCATAAATAATTAGGTGGCGACTCCTGTACTTTAATTAACCCCGGAACTACCGGGATGTTGTAAACTATTTTGACTCCGGTTAAAATAGGGTATAACACTACCAACTGCCACAGTCGCGTCGGTCACTACAACACTAACCACCTCCACCATCACAACTTTCACCATTACCACCACTATAAAGCATCTCTACCATCACTAGCGAACATAAATATTTCACTTTTTTAATCAAATAATAGTTTTATTTTACGGAAAAGGGTCACAATTACCCCTGAACTTTGGGAAATAGTTTATCCATACCTTTCGTTATACTTTAGGGCCAATTATACCCTTACCATTATACTATGGGGTCAATTATACCCTTATGTCTAACAGCTGCCACGTGGCATCATCCCAGCCCTTCAAAATTATTTTCCCCTCAAATAATTTTTTACCCACTAAAATAACTCAATCCGACCCGACCCGATTTTTTTTGTTCTAGCCAAAGTGATACAGACCCAACCCATTACCCCTTGGCTGGAAAAAAAATTGGGGTCGGGTTGGGTTATTTTAGTGGGTAAAAAATTATTTGAGCGGAAAATAATTTTGAAGGGTTAGGATGATGCCACGTGGCAGCTGTTAGACATAAGGGTATAATTGACCCCATAGTATAACGGTAAGGGTATAATTGATCCTAAAGTATAACGAAGGGTATAAATGAACTATTTCCCAAAGTTCAGGGGTAATTTTGGTCCTTTTCCGTTTATTTTATTAGATTATATTCTAATATTAGTTATTTTTCATTTCAATTATATGTTTATTATGTTTAAATAAATATGTTATTCACATTAAGATATTGAAAAATAAACAGTTTTAATCAATGTTGAGCATTTAATGTAACGACCCGCTAGGTCGTTAGGAGCGTTTTGACCATTTTACCTTTGCCGGTTCATTTATGAGACTAGGTGTTAGTTTAATGAAAACTTAAAGAGTTAGACTTCTAAAAACTGAGGCATTTGATTGTATGTTGTGCATTGTTTAGAAACTGATTTTATTTTCGTTGGGGGGTGACTCAGTAAATTAGACCTCTGTTGGGAATTTCGAGGCCACGGGTGAGTTTGTAGCGCTTTTTTACTTATGTGTGCATGCTTTGTTTGTGTCTGTAAGGCCTTAGATTGATGTTGGGATTTTAAGTGAAAATCTGGTGAAAAATCAGAGGTTACTGGTCGGATGCGATCGCTGCAACGGGGCGACGGTCGCCGCCGCGAGGTTGGGGGAGTTAATGAAGTCACCGCTGCAGCAGTCGACGAGAGACAAAAATTCAATTTTATATTGCAAATTTCTAAGTCATTAGCCACAAAACCCCAAAAGCAGTTCCCAAGAAAGTGAGGCGATTTTCTAAGGCTAGGGTGAAGTTCTCCTTTGAAGGTAAGTCTTAACCTTATTTCATAGTTCATGCCCTTATCCTCTTTAAGATCTTATGCTAGTTAAGGTTCTTTAATGGTGAATGAAAAGACTAGAACCCTAGAATTGTTAAACCCTAGAATAATTGACCGGTTGTTGATTTTATTTTTGTTTAATCATCTAGGAGGATGGGTAATCACCTTCTAGAATGGGAAACTGGTTAATTGTGTATTGAGACTTAGAGTTCTAATAAAAAGTGGAACTTTGGACTAAAATCTATTTTGGAAGGATTAAATTGATTAGAAACCCATAAATTAGAAGATTATGATTGTTGGGATTGAGATTATGATAAATTTACCATTTAATGATGGTTTCACCATTCGAAAAGGGTAGAAGTAGTTGGGTCTTGTTCCCCAATGTTGTCCCTATATTTATTAGAACGACTATTGCTTACTTAGCATTATATTGCTAGACTGTGACCGTTCAGAGACGCTTCAGAAACAGAAGGCTCGTGTGGAGTAGTTCGTGGCTTCTATTTTGCATTCGAGGTAGGTTATGACTTACTTTAGTTAGAATTTGATTAGCGAAACGTATGTATTGTATGGAATTGACGGGAGAAAGCATGATTAGGTCTTCAGACATGGTGTTTGGTTGGATATTATCTAGGTTGGTATGATTTCTGATTATGTGGGCTTGTCGCCATTACTTTATGTACTGAAACCTGAGGTGTATTTGCTGTGATATGAGAAGGAAGGAGTCAATATATACTCTTCTTGTTGATTGAGATGGTTAGATATCCTTTCTGTTGTTGAGTGATTTATCTGAGTTTTGTTATGACTCGTGGCATGGTGCCTTGTATTTATTGACCTTGATATTATTGGCTGACCATGTTCCATATTGACCGTTGAATTGGAAATAGTTGAGATTCATATTATGACCAGATAATGAGATTAGGCTTGAATTGGATGTGTACTTCTGATAAGGCACGAATGAGATCTTGATTCCGATTTGCTGATGGAAACGAAGTTATGCAAGATTTGATACAACTTATGGTGTTTGTGATCCTCATAGCATATTCATTTACATTCATTGCACTGATTTCTCATTCCTGCATTCATACATGATTGAAATGGTTCGGAAATGATTGATGAAAGACTTATGGCAAATATGAAAGAAAATGGAACACTTTGGTGATGCAAGACTTAGTTGTGAGGGGTACTTGCTATATGTGGAAGTAAAGGGTGTCATAGACTCTTATGCTGATCAAGAGGATTTGTATAATTCATTCCAAGGTTGAGATAATTATTCTATGTCCTAATATGGTTATGGCATTGTGACTTGCACTTTCATTAGTATTTAATTTCATTGATTGATCATGCTTACCTTGAGTTGATGTTTCATCTTGAGGTTCTAGACTTGAACCATATTTTGAATACTCATTTTGTATACAACATATGTATAAAGGCACATCTGACAAGAGGTGAGGACGTTGCCTATCCTGATATATGCATATAAAGCACATTTGATAGGGGGTGAGGATGTGGCCTGTTTGTGAACTCGTGATCCGAGGTTCGTTCCGGATTATGGACTGGGTTAGATTGCGGAGTAATGACTTTGCCCAGGTTCAGGACTTGGATTCGCGATTATCGATTGAGATTATGGAGACTTGACAGACTTGTGATTTTAGAAGCTTCCTCTTAGGTTGTGATTCAGTTATGGGATATTTTGTGACCTTGGATTGAGTATTATGTGCCTATCTGCTTATCTTGTTAATTTTATATTGTATGCGTGAACTAATTTTAGTCGGCCTATGATGCTACTCTTGTTGTACTCTTCTTTTGAGTGCAGAGTTTGTTACTAGTTCCAGTTCCTGTTTTCGAGAGTGATCCGAGTTTACGTGACAGAGAATCTAGGGTGAGCTTTTGGACTAGATCCTTAACCTGGAGACTTTTCCTTGTAATTAACTGTCTTCTTTGCATTCCTGAGACAGTATTGATATTTGAGATTTGTATTTACTTTCTATTAGACTTGCATCTATGTATTAGTGGCTCTTGTACTAGTCCAAACCAGATTTTGGGGTTATTAATACTTCCGCACTTATCATTTATATAATTTTAATCTGTTAGCTTAATTATTGTTTATTTCTGCATAATTCTTATAAATGACTAAAATGATTTAGGAATGGTTCGTCCACCTGGGGGGACACTGTAGGTGCCATCACGATTCACGAATTAGGTCTTGACATTTAAAGACTATGATATCTCAAAGAGAATGTTGCAAAAATGTGAATATTGGGATGAATGTGTGATCGCATGTTTAGATTTAGAGATAACATCTTAATCATTCATATGTGCATTCAGATTCAAACATCTTAATCTCAATGAAAACAAATGAGGCCTTACCATCCAAACAGATCAAATATTGGCCACTTGAATGGGTGTTTTCCCTCATAAGAAAGCAGTCCCGATCCATTCTGCTTATTGAAACGCGCATTGGCACTTACGCCCCTATTTTGTGATGGTCTTTAATTTTTGCCCTTCATAACAAATAATTTTTTCATGGGGGAGTAAGTCAATTACTTTCGCATCATAATATCCCACAAGTTATGTCCCACATCACTTTTGCCGTTAAAGAACTCATGCCCCAGTAGACATAAATTCGATTGCCAAAGAACACAAATCAAAGATCAGCCCATTTGAAGGGCAAAAATTAAATACCAACTCATTTGAAGAGAAAAACGTGCAATTTCTTCTATTGAAACAAATAAAAAAGTTACTAGTAGTATATAAAAGACATCTGGTTTGCTCAAAACAGCTTGTCAATAGGAGAAACACGTGAAATTTGCAAGAAGAAATATCTTCACAATAGCCCTATTCTTTCTCCGGAAAAGGTCCAAAAATACCCCTGAACTATTGAAAAAGGCTCATAAATACCCTCCTTCCACCTTTTGGTCTAAAAATACCCTTCCATCCACCTTTTAGGTCTAAAAATACCCTTAAGGTTTGTTTTTGGCTCAAATATACCCCTCAAACTAACAAGTTAAAATTAACTCTTTTAAAAAGCCAAATGGCAATTTGTAATTGGTCAATAATAAAATTCCGTAATTTAAAAAAAAATCCAAATTTAAAAAAAAATTGCAAATAATAAATTTCCAGTAATTTAAAATTCCATATTTAAAAAACAAATTGCCAATAATAAAATTCCGTAATTTACATATTTGTTTTAAAAAAAATTGTGTGGAAACTTAAAAATTAAAAACTAAAAAATTTAAAAATATGAACGAAACTGTTTTTTTTTTTTTTTTTTGCATTTCGTGAATTAATCAACGAAATATGTTTTTTTTTGCATTTCGTGAATAAAAAAACGAAATAGGAAATTATATTTTTTTTTGCATTTCGTGTATTAAAAAACGAAATAGGATAAAAAAAAAATTTCGTTCGTATAAAAACGAAATAGGATAATTTTTTTTTTTCGTTCATATAAAAACGAAATTGGAAAATTGGACAAAATATATTTTCCAATTTTGTTTTTATATGAACAAAATTAATTTTTTTATCCTATTTCATTTTTCAATACATGAAATGCAAAAAAAAAATATAATTTCCTATTTCATTTTTTTATTCACGAAATGCAAAAAAAAATAAAAAAAAATTCGTTGATTAATTCACGAAATGCAAAAAAAAAATCAGTTTTGTTCATATTTTTTAATTTTTAAATTAAATAATATATGTGTCCAATCACAAAATGCCATTTGACTTTTTAAAAGAGTTAACTTTAACTTTGTTAGTTTGAGGGGTATATTTGAGCCAAAAACAAACCTTAAGGGTATTTTTAGACCAAAAGGTGGAAGGAGGGTATTTATGAACCTTTTTCAATAGTTCAGGGGTATTTTTGGACCTTTTTCGTTCTTTCTCTGTAGCCATATCGAACGTGAGTACAAATGCAGAGTACGTTGAATCAGGTAACTTAATCAATCAACCCAATGCGAAAATTGCAAATCTTTTTTCTTTTCAACCAATGCGGCCTAAATAATGGCTGCCCTATTTAGCTATATATCACTTTGAAAAGCATCAAAAAGTGAGAAGGAAAATCATGAGAAGGGACTCGTCTAGCATGAGAAGGGACTCGTCTAGTTAAAATAAGCAAATTTTAAACACATGCCATGTAGCCCCCTCTTTGCCTTTTTAACGTTTTTGTTCTAATTAGTTACTACTACTATCAGTCGTAAACAGCTGTGTTTTGAAACTGGGGAAACTTTGGTAAAGTTATATTGACTTATAACTAATTATATCAACTTTGGTAGACGAATGAATCTATGAGTACTACAGTGTGGTGTCTTTATTTATTGTTATTACTTCCCCTTTCTCAATTTATGTAATATAATTTGATTAGACACGGAATTTAAGAAATAAAGAAAGAAAGACTTTTGAAATTTATGGTCTAAAATACATCATAGATATATATGTGACCGTAAATAATTTCATTAAGGATAAAATGAAAAGTTTTAAATTAAATTATTTCTAATAATACAAATATATCATTCTTTTTTGGTACGGACTAAAAAAAAATGTATCACATCAATTATGACATATGAGTACTATTCTTTTTGGAAAAACTTCAGAAGAGGAAAAAAAAAAGGGGGATAAAGATGGCTGATTGGTGCAATCTATCAGTTCAATAACTGAGCAGCACGTAGGGCTGCAACCGCATTTTTCCTTCTTTTCGAAATCGCTTTCAATTTATGGGTTTACATTTCAATAAGATTTTATATGAGAATTTGCTAGTTGAAACCTAATTGCTAAACAAAAATTTCGTAAGCCACAATACACATACCTGCTTGTACGTGCTGAAATAATCATATTAAATTGGTCATTATAGATGAACAATTATTTTTGTCTAGTAATTAGTTCAAGAGTTCGAGTGTTAAGATAAATGACAAGTACCAATCGACCGACCAGGTCTGGATTTTTTTTTTTTTGGTTTTCTACATGGCGTCCTTACTTGCATCGGAGCCCGACTAAATTCGAATTTGCGCCGGGAAATCCCACATTAGTGGGTAAAACGCTCCCTAACAAAGGCGACTTTGTACTCAGGGGTACTCGAACCTATGACCCCTTGTTAAATTATCGATCTTACCACTTGAAATCGATAGACCAAATCTAAGATTTTTTTTTTCTTTTATGGGCTAGAAAATCTTCATCATGTTAACTTTGGTCATGTGTATTTATTGAATGCAAATTAAAAAAAAAAAATCATTTCGATCATAATTCTTAATCATTTCGTGACACCGAGCTATCTTGGATTGAACCATCTATGATGGAAGGGGCTAATGCACATAAAAGAAGTTAAAATAAATGAATATGTTCATGCATCTTGCTTTAATATAAAAATTAACTCGACCAATAAAAAATAGTTTTTGGCCAAAGCCCAAAAAAATAAAAAATAAAATAAATAAAATGACCCACTTCAATTGCCAACCAGATGATCTTAGCTTACCGGGAACAACAAAATACTCGTACCATAATGACTGCTATTTCATGTTATATGTTTTCTTGTATTGAGATTAGATTAACAATCAATTATCAAGTTCAACAGTGATAAATGTAAGCAGAAGAGGATAATTTCATATATCGGTCCAACTTCCAAGTGATGAGTGGCTCTAGTAGATAGATAAGTGAAGTCACTTTAAATTAAAGCCTCTATAAATCATTTTTCACCTTTATTAATTTTTTTCATTGGTCTTTGGCATTAACTGTAGCAGCAAATGGCAAAACTATATGTTAAATGATTGACATATAATATCAAAGATTGAATAAATTAATTTTATCGGAACTGTGTGTTAATTAGAAAACAGTTGTGTTTCTTAGACTTTGCACTAGTGGAGAGTAGTTTGTGATATTAACGTATCATCTTTTCTCGAATTAATTAAACATATTCTAAACGTGAGTTATGATGATATTTTTTTTTTCTTTTCTTTTCACTTGTTAGGCCAAGAGTTCGAGAGATCCAAATACTCTCCCACACTTGAAAAAATCGAAGTAATGGTATATGATCTTAGCTTTATTTCTAATTTCCACCAATGAATAATAATTCATGCACTACCAGAAATTGAGCCTATGGCAACAGATTGTTTAGCCACAGTTCTTAAACCGTTGTTGTAGATGTTATATTGCAACGGTTAAAACCGTTGCCAAAAGGTTTTGGGGACACGGGTACAGGTTAATAATTAAACCGTTGCCACTGTACAAAACCGTCGCTATAGGTTTACCTATAGCAACACATTTGTTAACCGTTGCTGTTAATGTTATCTGTGACAGCTATTAAATGAAATATTTTATCTATTGGAACGGTTTTAATTCCCTCCACCCTTTAATTTCCCCGCTCTATTTTTTGCTTAACCTGCCAAAATCATTTCTTTTCTTTTCTTTTTACATTTATTTGCTAAATCAAAACTAATATGTCTTCTCTTTCATCGGATGAACGTATCAAACAAAAAAATCCTCTCCATTAACGATTCTCCATCAGAACTCCTCTCCGTCAGAACTCCTCATTTCATCTTCTCTGTATATTGTTGTTTGGTCTTTTTCAACTGAATTTTCAAAATATTAGTGTAGTTAATTTCTAGGGTTGAAGCTGCTAAATGGTTAGAAGAAGTGGTTGTTTGAGAAATCTAAGAAGACATATTTGAGACATCATTAGCTGAAGAAATTGTAAGTTCTTTGCTGATTATTTTTGAATTTCTTCTTCAATCTCTTATTTTTTCTTTAATCTGTGAGGTGTGGGTAGTGTATTTGATATAAGCTAAGTTCAGGAAACTCGTATATAAGCTAAAAAATAGAACCCCTTTTGTGATATTCAGCCAACAATTAATTTGGGTCCTTGTCGAAGTGGGTTTGAAATAATTTTAAGCCTTTTGGTTGGGTCTTTGCTTTGCTTGGTTCTACAATATCACTTTTCTTCCCTATTTTTGTTGTCAAAAGAAAAAGCTGAGATTTGCCTTTTTTCCTTTTACTTTCTCTGCAATTTCACTCTTGTTGGGTGCATTTTATAGTGGCGATTTCATATAGTGTGGTGAAATTGTTTTCTCTGGACCTGATGTTGGATCTAAACTTGTTTCTTCTTGTAATTTTTTGTATAACTTTAATCGACCATATCTTGAGTGACTAAAAATTACCATGGAAGTGGCTATAAAGTATAGAATGTTTATCTTTTTCTCGACATGGTGTTTTTGAATGGCTGAAAAGATACAGTCAACAAGCCAGATTATTGCTGCTCTGCTTCGTAAATGTAGTTACAGAGGAAAATTTTATTGGTTTCAGTTAGTAGAATAATGTATTTTTGGAACAATATTCATGTGATTAAATTCAAAGGAGAAGGCATTAAGTCAAATAGTAAATGAAGAAATCTCTTTAGGTACAGGGAAGTGGAAGACAAAGGAGAAACGTTTATGCAATATTGTGTTCTGGTCCAAATAAAAAAGGTTCATATAGTGTATTTTATTGCTATTCTAGATCCTAAAATTTGAAATAAGCCACCTGCCACATGCAAATAAGCCTACATATTGTCATATAATTGCTTGACCTATTGGTTTGTTGTTGATGATGTGAAAAGAATTCAATGGTCTTGGCTAACAGGAAAAAGAAAGTTTTTTCTTTAAGGATTTTGATTGTTCTCCCAGAGTCCCAAGTGTTCTTCAACGACACTTTATCACGTCATAAACGACTGGTTCGACATCGCAGAGCACAGTTTTTTCTTTAAGGGTGTTGACTGTTCTCCCAGAATCCCAAGTGTTCTTCTACGACACTTTGGTCACTTCGTAGACGACTAGTTCGACATCGCAGAGCCCGTGAATCGCTAGTGTGAGGTAAGGACTTTTGATTTCTTCATGTCCCTTCATCTTTTTCTTCGTTTTCATTAAAATTGTGATTTTGGTTTGTTCAAATTATTGAGTTTTTGTCTCAATATTTTTACAATATCTGGTTGCTTATTTTCCTATTATATCATTTAAAGTAGATAAGAAATGGATGGAACTACTTCAATTTAGTAAATATCTAGTGAAATGTGTGAGCTTTACTATTTTCGAATAGCTAAATCATGGTTATTACTAATTTCCTGAAGTTAATGCTATGTCTAAGGTTGGAGTGTTCCAATTTAGGACTTGATGATGTCTTGAGTTGGTGCTACAAAAGCCTAAACTATGTATGTGGTAAAAAAACAAAAACTTGATAAAATGAGTTAATGATAGAATTCTGCATGCAATGTTGTGTCCTGCTGCTCATCTTATTGGTCACACCAGGTGTAAAACTGCAGTAACTCATACTGCTATTGCACTGCATTCCATCAGTACTTGTGTCAATCAAATTGTTTCCCAAGCTTGGCCCCTTGATGCACAACTTGACCAACTATCCTCTCAAGAAATTACTCAGTATCTTAGTGTAATTCTTTTGCTTGACTGATGTGTTGTAAAAAACCAGCAACAATACGAGGAGACTGTTAGAAGCTGCAACTTGCTACACTTCCAGGATTGCCTCTCATTGTGTGACTCTGCATAATTTCTTTGTTGTTTCCATGCAAAAGTCATGTATCCATATTCCACATGAAAAACAGCAACCATTTGAATCCTGCACAACTTAACTATAATGTAGCTCTTTTGCTTCAATGAAATTTCTGGAGGAAACTAGCACCAGTGCAAATTTTCAACTACTGCATACTCCCTAAAGCCAATACCATTTCCACATATAGTCAATTCTTCAGCAGGATGAGCATATAATGCTAATACCACACACTGAAGAAGAGTCAATACATAGATCCTGTATGACCATACTGTCTATCTAACTAGTAACAGCAACCCCACTTCAGACTGTGCAAACCAAAGTTGGTGTTTTGTGACTTGTATTACCAACAGCACCTGCAGCTTCTGTGAGCTCTGCATTTTGCTATCAATACCAATACAAACCAACACTAGCTGCATTTTTGATGAACCTGCATATCTGCAAATTAAAAAACCAGTAAAACCAGTCACACTGTTAATCTGCAGACTACAGTTGTTTATTTTTGTGCCGACTCTGTACTCTATATCATTTCCTGAATCTGTGTAAATTCTTGCAAAGTTTTTTCCTTCAATCAATACTTCACCTGCAAAGAAGCAAACCTGCTTAAAAATAACAGCTACCCTCCTACTCTCCTCCCAAAGAATTTGAGTATGGAGATAGCAATGGATCACTGCATTCCACTGTATCTTTTCATCATAAGCTGCTGCAAATAGCAGCAACTCATTTAGCCAGATTAAGTAGCATAGTGCAGCATCCAAGTGTTTCAATCCTCTGAATTTCCAATCTGCATGATTTCCAATTAAGACCAATTTAAGGTTTAATTTTTTGCTGTAATTTTATAAACTGCTAAACTCAAGATTTTGTGTGGTCGATAGGAACTTGTAAGTATCATTACTTTTATATAAGAAGTTGCTTATTTGAGCTGGACTTTGTGAAGTTAACTAGTGGACTGGTAGGCTAAAATGCTGCTATATTAGAGTTGCAACAAGAATAATAAGTTCATTTAGCTATTTACTGTTTCTTTTTTAAGGCTTGAGTGTTACTATAACAAAATGGTTAGCTATAATGGTTATGTCAGTGTGAGCTTGCTTATATTGTGCTAGTAAATAACCCGAATAAAGGAGGAGGGTGGTGGTAGCCAACCCGCGTAAAACTTGCGAGATTAAATGGTATCACTTTATCAAAAAGTGGCATTTCCAGTGAGTAAAAAGAAATACTCTTCCACATAAAAAACTCAGATTTTGTACTTCTGTGGAGAAAGATTGTGAACAAGGAACACCTAGTTAGGAAGTTTAATTTATACTACAGAACTGAACCTTTTTAGATCTGTACCACCCCAATTTCCTTGACTTGATTTAAGTGCATCTATGTTCAAAGCTTTGCTTTACCTAAATCCCGACTTCACTGAACGTGTCTAGAATTTTATCTTTATTTTTTATTACTTGTTGCTAAAGGGATCTGGTGATCTTGACTTCAGTTTCTAAGTTTAGCATGAATCTTAATTTTGGTGATTTGCTTGTGATATGTAGGATTAAATGGATAATGGAGATAAAAGTTGGATGAGTCACCTAAGATGGATAGAAGAGTATGTTGATGGAGTGAATTATTTTCTTGATAAGGCATTTGAACGAGCTTCTCAAGGAAATGAGATATTATGTCCTTGCAAGAAGTGCATGAATCGCTATTGGCATTACAGAAATGTGGTGGAGGATCACTTGGTTGTTCATGGTTTTGTTGATAATTATACCAAATGGGTTTTTCATGGAGAAGGGGTTTCATCGAGAAATACACCGCATCCAATAAATGACGATGAAGGTTCTAACTTGCGTGATGACATTGATGGACTACTTCATGATACATTTAGAAATGTAGAGGGTGAGTCAGGGCATGAAGAAGTAGCGCGACACGGTTTATCTGCAGATGCAAAGAAAGTTTTTAAATTATTGGAGGAAGGGAAACAAGAGTTATATCCGGGTTGTGAAAATTTTAATAAATTGAGTTTCACCATTCGGTTGTACTTATTTAAATCATTACATGGTTTGAGTAATGTAGCATTCTCAGACTTGTTAGATTTGATAAGAGAGGCATTTCCCTTTGCTCAGATACCAGAGTCTTTCAATAAGGCTAAACAAGTGATTAAAGATTTGGGTCTTCATTACGAAAAAATACATGCATGCCCTAACGACTACATGTTATTTTGGAAGGACAATGAGAAAGCAGATAACTGCTCTGTCTATGGAACTTCTAGATGGAAGAGTGTTGGTGATGCCTCGACTAATTCACGCTCTAAAATTCCTGCGAAGGTTTTAAGGTACTTCCCCTTAAAGCCTAGGCTGCAGAGGATATTCATGTGTTCTGAAACAGCTGTTGCAATGAGATGGCACGCTAATGAACGACCCAATGATGGAAATTTAAGGCATCCTGCTGATGGGGAAGCATGGAAGGATTTTGATCGTTTGTACCCAGACTTCTCTCGAGATCCTCGTAATGTTAGATTGGGTCTGTCAAGTGATGGTTTCAACCCATTTAGAACCATGAGTATTTCTCATAGCTCGTGGTCTGTTATGTTGATGAACTATAATTTATCACCATGGATTTGCATGAAGCCGGAGTATATTATGTTGTCAATGATCATTCCAGGTCCATCATCTCCAGGAAATGATATAGGTGTGTATCTACAACCACTAATTGCAGAATTGAAGGAACTATGGGAACCTGGGATAGAAACATATGATGCTGAAACCGACCAAACATTCCGAATGCGTGCAGCCTTATTGTGGACAGTTAGTGATTTTCCAGCATTAGCAATGCTTTCAGGATGGAGCACCATGGGAAAATTGGCATGCCCCACTTGTAATTATGACACATGCTCTCAATATCTCAAACATAGTCGTAAGATGTGTTACTTGGGTCATCGTAGATTTTTGCCTTCTGATCATCCATTGCGAAAAGATAAGAAGTCGTTTGATGGTAAGGAGGAGCATAGACCTGCACCTACACCTTTGTCGGGTATAGAAGTGCTTGAAGAGCTTCATGAATTCAACAATGTGTTTGGAAAGGGCAAAAAAAAAAAGGCCTCGAGATAATAAGGGTCCGTGGAAAAAAAGATCTATTTTTTTTGAATTGCCATATTGGGCACATAACAAATTGAGGCACAATCTTGATGTGATGCACATAGAAAAGAATATATGTGACAGTTTGCTTGGGGCTTTACTGGAGATAGATGGAAAGTCAAATGATCATGTAAATTCTCGCTATGACTTACAAGAAATGGGGATACGAAAGGAGCTACAACCAATAGAAGATAATGATGGAAATGTAAGTTTGGCTCAAGCTTGTTTCTCCATGAAGCCTGAATAGAAAAGGTTGTTTTGCACCGTCTTGAAAAATGCCAAATTACCAAAAGGGTGTGCTTCTAATATATCACATCGTGTGCAAGTGAAGGAGATGAAAATATCAGGGTACAAGAGTCATGATGCTCATTTTATAATGCATTACCTGCTCCAGGTTGCCGTTAGAAAAGTGCTGCCCAAGATTGTTTCATTAACCTTGATTAGATTGGGAAATTTCTTTAGAGTTATATGTAGTAAGGTTATAAGTAGAAGAGATCTTGAGAAATTGGATTCTGAAATTGTTGAAATAATATGTGACCTGGAAAGGATTTTTCATCCAGCATTTTTTGATATAATGCCACATTTACCTATTCATTTAGTGAATGAAATTAGGCTTGGGGGTCCGACTCATCTTCGCTGGATGTATCCCAATGAGAGGCACCTATGTAAGTTGAAGACGTTCGTTCGTAATCGATCTTGTGCAGAAGCATCAATAGCAGAGGGTTTTTTGGCCGAAGAGTGCTTGACCTTTTGTTCAAGATACCTACGCGATGGTGTGAAGACAAGATTCAGTAGGTACGAGATTGAGGATGATGAATGTGCTCAGAATTTGTCACCTATATTCCCTAAGATAGGCCATCCAATTGGAATTGAGAAGAAAAAGGATTCGACTTTTATGATGGATCCACAGTTACGTTATGAGGCACATCGATATGCTTTATTCAACACTGGAGATGAACAAGTTGAAAAGTTTATCGAGTAAGATCAAATACATAACAATTACTTATATTTTAAACTTCATTTATTTCGTTATGATAACGCCTGTTAAGCTCAATTTATAAAGTCCTAAATATTAAATTTCAAATATTCATGATTGCAGGGAACATAAGAATGTAATGAGTAATCATACTAGATCAAACGCACGGGCAAGAGCAATGAATCATAGTCGGGAATTCAGCAGTTGGTTTGAAGAGAAAGTTAAAAATGTTGAAGTACCCGATTATCTAATATGGCTATCTAGAATGCCTAATGTGGTGGGCAAGAGATACACTGCATATTTCATTAATGGATACCGATTTCATACAAAAAGTCGGGATGCCCCACGAAAGACTCAAAATAGTGGAGTGACGCTAGCAGCAACAACAAATAGTTTTGCTAGTTCTAGGGACCAAAATCCCATAGATGGAGAGGTTATTTATTATGGAGTTATTCAAGATATCATTGAGATTGATTATTATGGCCATTTTAGTGTTGTACTGTTTAGATGTGATTGGTTTCATAATGAAGTAGATGAATATGGGTTAACTCGGGTATACTTCAATAAGTTATGCAGTAAAAGATGATCCTTTTGTGTTGGCATCACAAGTTCATCAAGTTTTTTATGTGGCGGATCCAGTTGAGAAAGATGTTTATTATGCAAGGAATAAAGTCCCTGTTGATTTGTATGATCTAGAGAAAGAGAATTGTCCTAATATAGGAGACACATTTTGGAGGGAGCCTAATGATGACACTGGTCCCTCAACTAGATTAGATGACGGTGACGTTAGATGGTCAAGAGAAGATGTGCCCGCTGATGTCGTTGATATTCCATCTAATGCACAACATTCAGAAGATACAATTATGGAAACATCGGAAGAGGAGGATGAGTTCGATGATGCTGATTGGGATTCCATGGAGGAAAATGATTAGACAATAAAGTTCTGAACTCTTTTTATATATGCTCATCATTGTTTCATTTTTTATTTTGAGCGTCTGATAAATGCCTTTTTTCATACATATTTTATGATCTTTTCTTGAATTTCTACAAGAATATCCCTTCTTAATGCAAGCAAATCATATTTCTGTTTGACTGTTAATTTGCCTATTTTGTGTGAACTTTTATCTATTTCTACTTAGATTAATGCCCTGCCTACTTATAGTAGAACTCGAGTTCATAGTCCTAGTTTGTGTCACAATAGTACTAGATAATATAATCCTACTGCCATTCTGATTGATTTCGTTTACAGCACTGACATTCTGCTAACCAATTTTATATTTCATATTCTAAAACTTGCAGAGACTTGAGTAATCATGAATCAAGATGGGAGTTTAAGAAAAAGCAAGAGAGTTAAGAACTCAAACTTCATTCCACCTGGATCAGTTTCATCTTTGCTAAGCCAAAGAGTTTTGAATCACAAGCACAAGCAAAACTCAAAATACATTCCAGAACCTTATGTTAATAAGTCAAATGATAAGCATTACAAGCACAAGCAGAACTCAAACTACATTCCAGCTGGATCTGAAGTGGAACAAGTGCAGCAAGTGTGTCCCGATTCTACTTGTCTTGCAGCACAAACAGTACATGAGCAAGTCTTTTTGGATTCCACCACTCCTGAATCACGAGAAGCACAAGAAAAAGTGCAACAAACCTTACAACTTTCCAGCATTCCTGCATTATAAGCAGTTAATGAACAAATCCAACAAGATCCACATGATTCTACTAATCTTGAAGCAAATGACCAATCTGGCGAAGGAGGCAAGATTTTACAGATTTAAACTACATGCACTTGAAATTAGAATTAGTCTTTAGCTTATAAAATCTGATAGTTGTATTGTCTGGATTTAGTTTTAGAATTAATTTTTATCTTACTAAAAATAGTTCATAAGCAAGCAGGCTCATGTTCTAAAATTACTAAATTTGAAATAGGTCCGGACCAATTGTCTGCATAACTATAAACTGTTTGGTTCATATTATTACAGGCCCTTCCACTCAAAAAAGAAAAAGAGGTGGAACACAAATGCAAAGTGTACATGGACGGAGTGAGCGCAAACTGATCGTGCTAAATGAGTTGCACCAACCCATTGGTCCTACTGAAGCAATTGTGAAAGAGTTGGGTAGCTTCCTCGGCACATTGGCAAGGAATGGGACCTTCTGTCCTCTGAATGTGTTTAAATGGAAGAAATTGAAGACACATGATGATATGTGGAACTATACCATGCTTTGAATTTCTCAATGTTCCAATTTTTACTTGAAAATATTTCAGATTTTTTGCACTAACCCAATTGCACCAAATTGTAGGAGAAATATGACATTCCTAAAGTTGCGAAAGAATGGGCTTTGCGAACAATTCAACTTGCTTGGAGAAAGTATAAGAATGGGTTGAAGAAGAAACACTACTATCGCTATGCCAATGACGAAATTCGAATGGCAAAAAGGCCTAAAGAAGTTTCAGAATCTCAATTTAAGGCTCTCCTCGAATATTGGAACTCCGATGCGGCTCAAGTAAGATATAAATCATAGACAACTTTCTTTTCTTTAAATTAGTGCCTTATTCAAAAGCAAAAGATATCTGATTTTTTTTTTGTGATTTTTGTTGTAATGGCCACATAAGCTAAATGATAACATCATCTATAGATCTTACCGTTGATATAATTATGTAAAGTTATACACAAAAGGAATCGCGCATAGCTTGTGGATGATGTGAAGATATGTTATGACAACTTTCAGCTGTTTCGATAAGTTGTTGAGAGTAGCAGGTGTCTCCTTGAAAAAATATTGAGTATGCCATCTTAGTGTATTAATTCTCATTAGATATATGGGGTTATAGCAGTTTGTTGATTTGTTGAAAATGGGAATTACATTGCTGTTTCATGGGGAATTTTTGTGATTTTGGTTGTAATGGCCACATAAGCTAAATGATAACATCATCTATATTTCTCTTTTTGGTTCTTTATTTGTTTATTTTGTTTCATATTTAAGTATTGGTGACAAACTCCTTCCACCTTGTCTTTCCTTTTCATGCCTTACTTTTATTTTGGTCGTCTAAATGTAAGGCACTCATAATCTGCTGCTTTAACGTTCCCTTTTTTCGTGATTCGACGTATTTTCACCTACTCATGAAGTCTTTAGAAACTAGAAAGTGATACATTAGGCAAAAATCTTGAATGAGACGAGTACTGGATCACAGTAGCTGAAAATCCCTTATCATCTCCTATATACATTCGATGGTACAAACAACATGTCTTCGCAGTAACTAGCAACCAGTAGCAACCTTCAGATATTCAATTTATGCCCTTCATCTATATAACTTTTGGCTTCTATTATTTCACTAACTCATATTTTTGCAGGACATGTCCAGAAAAAATACAGAGAATCGAAAAAAGTTGAGGTATCCACACACTGTTGGCAAAACAAGTTTTGCTATAATCCGCGAGGTTTGGTGTTTTCTTGGATTGTTCATTTACTATGAACTTGTTGACTTTACTTGGGAAGATTTTTATGCTATATTTTATCTAACTAGAAAAAAAAAAAAAAGGAAAATCCTGAAGCTTTGTCTAGTAAGGAGTTTTTTGTGGCTACTAGAAGAAGGAAACCAGGCCGAGTATACAAGGACTCATATGAAGATACGACTAGCAAAATAGTACGAAATTTTCTATTTAAAGGTTTATCGATATCATTTGATTGTTCTTAAATATTGGATTAGTTTTATTTACTTGAGCCCCCTTCTCTTCAATCTGATTTGTAGGCTGAAATGGAGAGAATAGAAACTCAAGAAAGTGAAGATGGCAGTCAATCAGTTGACGCATATGTATCAGTAATGGGACCTGATCATCCAGGTCGAGTAAGATTGTATGGACGTGGGGTTACCAAGACTCTCTTGAAACAGAAAGCGGCAGATACTGGACTCTCTTCAAATGTTACTGATGAACTGGAGAAAACAATGGAGGAGATAGAAGAGAGGATGCAACAAAGAATGCAGGAAAAATTCAACACGCAAAAAGATACCATGGAACAAGATATTACAATGAAAGTCATTGCAAAAATTCAGCAGCTAAATCCAGAATTCCGACTTGATCCTAATATGTTAAGGTTCAGTGTTCGCTCACCCGGAGAAGCTTCCTCTACACCTGGTAACAATCAAGGTCAGACTTATTCTGATCTCTTTCTTGCCTAAACTTAGTGAAATCTTATGCTTGCTTGTTTTTTTGATTTTCTTATGCTAGCTGATTTTTTCTTGCTGACATTACTGAAAAGTAGACTTTTTCCTGAAAAGAAAAAGGAATCAAAGTTTGCTTGGATGATTATTTGTATTTCTCTATATGTCTTTTACTGTTAAGTTTTTTCTTGTTCAATTCATGAGTTTGTATGTGTTTGGATTGTTGAAAGGCAAACTGAAAAAGGGTAGCAAGTCTTTTTTTTTTTTGGGGTAAGTAAAACATTTTATTACCATGGATAATATTTACAAACAAACTAGACCCTCTAGAACTGGACAGCCCCAGTTTTAGCCTCAACTAAACACCAGCAAACAACTACTACCTTTCGAATCAAACACTACCAACATATAACACCTTTACTGTGTAGGAAGCTAAGGATAAAAATTGAGAGTGACCATCATTCTAGCCAGCCTAGGAAAGGTATTTACTCGACATAAAACATCCTAGATAATTATCCTCACAACTTGGTCACCAAGAATTCTAAAAGACTTTGTTGTTTCTGTTTTCCCATATGTAGGGGACAGTGGCAGCCATTGCCATCCTATATATCTTTGCCTTAGAGCTTTTGTTTGTAGCAAAGTTCACAGCACATTGTAGTTCATCATGCCATCTCATGGCATGTCTAGTATAACCTTGCAATTTAAGAATTTTGCACCAGATATAAGAAGAGATAGGACATTAAAAAAAAAATGTTGAATGGATTCCTCAGTAGCTTCACACATTAGACATGTTTGGTCATTGATCATGCCTCACTTTAGCAATCTATCACTAGTATAAAGCTTGCCTTGGATTATGAGATAGAGCACAAATACCCATCTAGGATAACCAGCATTGCTGCAGGTCATTTTCCTCCACCAAACCCTTGGTAAGTCACCCCTTAGCATGTTGTATCTGTGCCTTATAGAGTATAGGGTAGCAAATTCTTAAAGCTAAAAGCTGGGGATAATCCTGCAAAGAACATTACTAGTCTTTAACTTGCTGCAACTTGTTTGCCATATTTCAACTTGAATTAAACTAATTTATTCTAGCTTTTATAACATCACATCTCAACCAACAATACCTCTTTTTTTAAGTGGACATGGTAAATCTATCATGCTTGGTTTAATAGAAACATCTTTTCTGGTGATAAATCCTAGTTCATCTTATTTGCCGAACATTTCTAGAATAAGATGACAGTCTTATGACTTGATTAAGGTTGGCTAATTTCTAGCATAGGCTTCACTTTACCACCTTAGTTTATGATGCAAACTTAGCTCAGATAAGCTATTTGCTCCATTTTATCAAAGTCATTAAGGTCTTGGGTTCAAAATTCCACTTTTCCATACAAATATTTAAAACCTGGGGCTTAAGGGTTATATTGAAAAAAAAAGGAAAAAAATAACAGATCTTTTCTGTCAAAAATGCTAAATTACTGGAGGAAACAGATCTAGCCTAATTAGAATGATAAAGTGAACTTGTCTAACTACAGAAATCCATACATTCCAGTAGGTGGTGGAAATAGAATTACATCAACTGTTCTAAATAATAAGCTAGTTTTTGACCAATCTTGCTAAGAAAATTATTTCTTTGAATTGCAATTTTTCTGTTAATGTGCTGGACCTGCTGAAATTTTGTATGTGTCCCAAGTCTGGTCCCTTTGGTGCACAATTGGCAGCAATGCAAAAAACCAGCAATAGGGCTGAACTGCTACCAGTTGCTGCAGTCTTTCTTTGGAAAAACTAGCAGGAATCTTGAATGTATGGCCTTGTCTTGTGTCCTTGTATGTTGTCTCTGGTATATCTTGCATTGTTGTCCGGACCTGTTGAGGTGCAATACCAATAATACAAAGTTATACATGCTTCTGATACCATCACAACAGCCATCCACCAACAACCACCTTATTTGCACAAGCTGTCCAGCCTACTATTCTGAATAATAAACCAGTTTTTGACCAATCTTGCTAAGAAAATTGTTTCTTTGAAGTGAAATTTTGCTGTTAATCTGCTGCACCTGCTGAAATTTTGTATGTGTCCCAAGTCTGGTCCCTTTGGTGCACAAATATGCAGCAATGCAAAAAACCAGCAATAGTGCTGAACTGCTACCGGTTGCTGCAGTCTTTCTTTGAAAAAACCAGTAGGAGTCTTGCATGCATGGCCTTGTCTTGTGTCCTTGTATGTTGTCTCTGGTATATCTTGCATTTTTGTCCGGACCTCTTGCGGTGCAATAGCAATAATACAAAGTTATACACGCTTCTGATACCATCACAGCAGCCATCCATCAACAACCACCTTATTTGCACAGGCTGTCCAGCCTTTGTGCAACTAATTAAGTAGCATACTATGATGTACCTCTTCATATCCCATTAGACTAGGATCATGAGTATACAAGTTAGTCACTGCAGACCCGAACCATGTCCCTGCCTGTACCATACCTGAATCATCAATATTTCTGATTTCCTTATTTTTCCATCTACTCACTTCCTTTATACCAATAACCAGCATCAAAATTTGCTCCATCCCTTCATTATTAGAAAACAACATCCACCAGAATTCCCTCAAAAACATGATGCAGGTGTCATCACATACTGTAGTCATCATCAACTCACTGCATTTCTGATGTGAAAAACTAGACCAGTTAGCTTGATTATTTTCAAAATGTATCAGTGAAGGTCTTCGTATAATTTTTTAATTCCTCGAGTTGTTTGTGTAATTTTAAGCATATTGTACGACTTGTCTCTCTTTCTCCGTTTTGGTTGATATTGATTTTTTCTGTATTTAAATTGTAGTATAAAATTGGTATCCGTTTATAATAAGTTGTATCTTTGTATTATGTGCGTGTGCGTTTGAAGGGTAGTGACATTATTCATTCTCTTTTGTAGGTGTCGAAAATGAAGAAAGGGAAGGAGACAATGAACACGTTGATCTTACTTGAGAAGATCTTTTATGAAGCTTGTACATGTTCTAAGAATCTTTTTGCTATCGAACATGTTGAAACTTATCCTAAATCTTGAAATGTAAAACTTAACTATGCATTTTGGGTTGAACATTTTGCTTTTACAGGTATGTTGGATTAGGAATGTTGGATATATATTTTGGACTATGAATTAATGTTGGACATTTTGGATTATGATGAATGTTGGATATTTTGGATTATGAAAAATTGTGCTTTCTGATTTATTGAATTTGTAATGCGTGTATATATATATATAAAACCAGGGCCACTATTTCAGATAAACCGTTGCAATAGGTCATGAGAACCGTTGCAATAGGATTTTCCAAATAATTGCACAGGATTTTTGTACCAAAAAAAGGTCGTTGCAATAGACAAAAACCGTTGCAATAAAGGAAAAAGCATGTTGCAATAACCTCTACGAAACCGTTGCAATAGCTTCAAAAGTCGTTGCTTAAAGGTCTATGGGGACAGTTGGAAACCGTTCCAACTAACACACAAAACTCGTTGCATCAGAAAGAGGAGCAACCGTTGCTGTAGATATGGCTATAGCAACGTGTTTTACCAACCGTTGCTGAAACCGTTGCCATAGATATATGGGCACGCGAGCAGATGGAACGCACCTTAAACCGTTGCTATAAATCACTTGCAACGGTTCTGATATCTATAGCAACGGTTTTCTCGGCGTTGCCATAAGACTATTTTCCAGTAGTGATGGTAAATACCTATTTACAATTGGTGTCATTTCATTAGTAATAGTTGATTCAACTCCGAAGGAACTTTAATTAGCAAATTGAGGTGAGTTATGAGTTCTATTATTATTGGGGAAATAAAATTATCCGAACAATGTTTAAGTAGAAAAACTAGCTATAGTTTACAAGTAAATGCAAGACTCAATAATATAATTAAGAGTAGCATACTACTAAGCATAAAAGAAAGTAAATAATCATGACATACGTTTGTTTTCTAAGTTCCATATACCAATACATGCAACATGTACTTTAAGTAATTATAATTAAGTGATAAAATATTACAGGAAGTGATATGTGCCGAAGAAGTGATCCCCTGTAACTAGGGGTGTTCATGGTTCGGTTTGGGTCGGTTATTGGTTAAAACCATAACCAAATCAATTTAGTCGGTTTTTAAATGTCTAAAACCATAACCAAACCAAGTAAAATAATAACCACCGGTTTGGTTATTATCGGTTTGGTTCGGTTTGGTTCGGTTTTTCGGTTTATGACTAGCCGTGACAATTCAAATATTCTCTCTCTACATTCTTCAAATTTCTTATGAAACTTTTTTTTCCTCATGGCCCAGAAGGGTGAACTTTGCTGCATATTGAGGGAAAGACACGCTGCTGACAAATCAGGTGGACCAAACTTGCAACGCAGTTTAGATTCAAACAACCCTTATGCTTACGACTTATTAGAGTTGAGCTTGGATTGTTGGACATATTCTTTTAAGACATGGGCCTTAAAAATAAGTAGACCAAAATTAAATTAATAATTAAAAGGTATAAAATATCTTTAATTATTTATGAAAAGCTAATATTATACATATAAATAATTATAAATTTTATGTATATAATTATCGGTTTGGTTCGGTTATTTATTCGGTTATTTTTTACTATAACCATAACCAAACCAAATATTATCGGTTTTTCAAATTTAAAACCAAACCAAACCAAACCAAACCAAACCAAACTAAACCAAATGTCGGTTATTTTATTCGGTTTGATTAAATTTTCGATTTGGTTTTGGTTTTAACCAAAACTGTGAACAACCCTACCTGTAACCATTTAAAATTTAAATAGAAGAAAATGATTTTATAAAAATGTCATGTATTTCACTTACTAATCTCTTTTGTTATCTTTTACTGAGTTTTAATAAAAAGTTTATATAACTAAAATTATAACTATATATAAGAGGGAATCAAATTTTTTTGTAGTCCTCACATTAACTTTCATCCTATGAAGCTTCTACAAATGGCTTTTGTTCTTTTCCTTGTTCTCATTTTCGCTCTCATTTATTTTCTAAGACAATTCATTGGGCACTTTATTATTAGTATTGCTATTACTTTTCCATACATATTCGCACTTTTAGCATCATTCTTTATTCCACTCAGGCCTTTTTGTAATTAGTCAATATAATAGTGACTTTTTGTGATTTTTTTTTGCTCCTTATTAAATTATTTTTTACTCCTTTATTTCAAAATATTTGTTATGTTTCATTTCTCAAAGTCAAATTAATTACATAAATTTTAACAAATATTTTAAGAATCTTTTCACTATATTGATAGGAGAATTGCAATTTATAGTATTTTCCGTATTTTTTTGCGAATATCTAAATTTTAATTTTAAAATATTGAATTAATCCAACCTAATTTAGCTTCGAAATTAGTCAAATTGCCTTTATATTTTGAGACAGAGAGAATATATTAGTTGTCCTTATACATTCAGGTAAAATTAGGGTAACTTTGGAGCCAAATTTTCTTTTACAACTGAAGTGTTTATTAGGTATTACAATATCTTTTTATCTTTAATACGTCCAATAGTTTGCTTCTTTAGTGAGCTCATATACGCTTATTATCCTAAAATTATTTTCAAATATAGTTTTAAAATGTTTTACATTACTAATGTACTTTAATTTTTATTTACTAATATTCTTGTAGGATCACTATGTTAATTTGTGTAAAGTTTCTTCATTAAGGTTATATTTATTGCAGTATATATTTGAAGTTAATAGAATTTTTTGTTGTTGTGTTAGATGATTCTAAAATATGAAAACATGAGTTTATTAATACAGGTGAAAATAAAATACATTATTAAAATTTTAAATGAGTTTAAGTTTAGCACAAAATGAATTAGAAGCAATGCGGAGCTAGAGTGTGGGCGACAGTTTCGATTGAATTCGGTAGCTTAGGTTCACAAACTCTGTCTTTGTCTATAGATTATTAATTTAGTATTGAATAACTTAAAAGTTAGAATTCAGGACTCATAAACTCCAAATCCCGGCTCTGCATCTGAATTGAAGTAAATAACTTCATTAACAATGAAAGTTAAAATGTTAAGAGTACGTTTGGGCCCGAACTTAGCACAAGCCTCGCGAAACTAGTAACATTTATAAAAGATAAAATCTCTTGATGCATGTCCTACATTTACTAGCTTACTTTTGCAACTAGTGCATAAAAGCTTATTTTTCTTAATTACCCCAACCTAGCTTCCTTCTTTTTTCTTTTTTCTCTTTTTTTTTTTTATTTTTCTAAGTGGAATTGTTGTCTCTGCTTTATTTTTCTCTTCTTTTCTTGTAGGAGTGGAGGAGTGCCAGAATATTCAAAAGACCACTTGACTTTTGGTAGCCAAATAAATTAAAGCGAGTATCATAGTGTCCATTTCTTTCCTCTTCCTTCCTTTTTTTTTGGAAAAAATTATAAGAAGAAACAAAAGAAATGAAGATATAGAGATCAAAATGATGAGGATCTTTAAGCTGAATTATATATGTAAAAATTCATATATTAAAAAAAGAAAGATATAGAGATATATAAGTTGATTAGCTAGAAATTATTTCCAATGACCTTGAAAATAGAGAGTTTTGAACTTTTTGTCCTCGCTTACCCCATGACCAAACTTTCAAGGTTCAAGATCAAAAGTAAAAAGTATTGGTCATGCGACAAAACTTGTTAAACCTGAAATTTTACCCATAAAACAAACGAGGCTATAAATTTACAACTATTCATTTTTAAGATCATTCTTAATTTCTTATAAATCATCCGTTGATTAGTGCAGGAAGTAGGACCTTAAAAATAATTGAGCACTTCTCTGGCCCACATCCTCTTTCCCCAGGGCTGTGAACTCAATTTTTTCATTTTTCTTTCTGTGGGTCCCTTTGCTTTTGGAGTTAAAATTTCTAATACAAACTTAAGAAGTCTTATATTTTGTTGTTCAAAAACTAGTTCCGAAGAAACAAAAATTGTCCGCCGCAATACACACCAACATTAAATTATCATAAATAAAGCTACCATCATACAGAATTAATTTTTAAAACTCAATCTTGCCCACTAAGCTTAAGTAACACAATGATTGCAATTTCATGCTGAAATAGTTAGGTATTAGAAGGTTAATAAGTCGGTTATCTAGTTCAACATGATAGAGTAGAAAGTGTATTTATCTACGCAAATTTGGCTTAGCTAACATGTAAACTTCATATGCTTAAAGGAAAAATAGATTGTTACAAGACTATTCACCTGTACCCATTTACGAGATTGACCCATTAAGAAATTATACCTTCGAGTTATACAATTCATATAATTGTATTCTTTCAAGGTATAAAACAGTAAGAATAATTGACTTAGTATATAATGTTATTTACTTTAAAGGCATATAACATATATAAATTGTATGTTTCAAGAGCATACAATATACATACGCATGTATATGTGTTAAATATTTTTCTTGAGCAAATATTAATAATAGTATCTTATAAAATAACTATTTTATATAATTATTTTTGAATGTTGGCCATAGCTTCTTCACTTCCGTTACTTCTTTTTACGATATGATTTGGGTTGCTTTTCTTTGAGCAGAGGGTCTATCGGAAACAATCTCTCCACCTCTCAAGGTAGAGGTAAGGTCTGTGTACACTTTATTCTCTTCAGACTCCACTTATAAAATTATACTCGATTTATTGTTGTTATTTTTGACAGTATGGACATTTCTGTTAATTTTCCAAAAGAAAAGATAAGGATGAAGGCGCCAGATGTCTGCTATGAGTTCAAAAAAAAAGGCCGTGGGCCTTTTGTCTTAATTAACTTCTTTAACGGTTCTAATGATGAGTGGTTATAAAGCTAAGTGCTAGTGAAATCCCTTTAAATAAAAGGGGCTACAAATTAGTGATGTTTCAGCTTTACTGATTTGTTTAGCTAGCTCTTTGACATGGTAGCAACAAATGACAAAACTATGTTCAAATGGCTTGAGATGTAACATCAAAATGGTGTTTGGATCAGCTTACCTTTTGGAAAAACAAATTCCCGAATTCAAAACCTAACTTGTTTGGTTTTGGATATATAGTTTAGAAAACATTTCTCTTGTTTAATATAAATCTACAATTTTTTTTTTTTCTGAGAAGCTCTTTGATCTAAAACTAAATCAAAGCTATATTCAAGTAGGCATCTCAAAAGGCACCAACTGATTATGACTAAATAATATAAAGTATTAAACAATGATATATGTCCTACATTATTTGTTTCCGTGGTTGGGACTTAAGGTATTTGCTTTAATTTGTTTTTCTCAAGTCTTTCTTGTGGGAGTAGAGGAGTGCCGGAATATTCAAAAGACCACTTGAGTTTTTGAAGGCAAATCAATCCAAAAAAAAAAGTATACTATGTAAAGTTTGTCTTAAAGTACTTTTGTTGGAACATACAGCTTCAGAAGAAAAATAATAAAGAGAGAGATATTTTATTAGTGCAAATCTATATGTGAGTATAATAATTGACCGAGCACTTCTCTTCACCACATCTTCTTAAACATTCAAGCCCCACAGGGCATGCAAACTCATTTTTCCATCTTTTCGAGAGTCGCTTTATTTTTTTGCTTTAATTTTTTTTTTTGTTTTGTTTTCAGAATTGATGAAACGATAAAGTTATTTTAGTATTGATCTGAAGGTTATATGTTTGATCCGTGGAATGAGTCACTAATGTTTGTACCACAAGTGTACTATATATTACTCCTTGAGGGTGGTGTCCTTCACTCGTTTACCAAACTTAACGTACGAAATACTTTGTGCACCAATATTTACTTTTCTTTTTTAGGTTCTGGACTTCTAGTGGATTGATAGAAGTCTTATGATTTGGTTTACAAAACCTAATTCCTGAAGAAAAACTTTGTAGCCTTGTATAAGACAATGCACACACCTGTAATTACGTGCTGAAATAATCATAAAAGTTGGCATCATGCACAATTAATTTTAGTTTCTTAATCATCTTGCATCATGCACAATTAATTTTAGTTTCTTAATCATCTTCCCCAATTATTCGCTGAATGGATATTAATGGCGTACTCCATTCCTTTAATAATATTTCCGACAAGATCTGCTTATTAAGTTAGCTTGTTAGAAATTTTATCGGAGAAACAAGATTTAGTACTTGATCTAAGAATATGGCTTTTATGGATTTTTTTCTTTAATAAACCATACTCCACTATGCCTAGGAGGATATTATTTATACGTTCCTTATTATAAAAATATGAACTGGCCAAAAACAAAATCCTAATGCCAAAGCTGCATTATCAACTTTGCCATTAAATCTGGTAAGTGTGGTGGGATTGATGACCAAAAGAATCTGCTAGTGCATTTTCTTCTATAAAAGAAAATATGAACAAAGGATATTGTGAGGTGTTAACATACATAATGAATATCCTGAATGTTTTAATTTGTGAATTATTTTTGCATGGAGCACATCATTTGCCTTGTGGACTATACTGGATCTAACTTAGCCTATAAGATTTCAGTAGTATGATATTTTGAATGATCTTCAGAAAATTCCAAGTCATAAAGACAAGAAATGTTAAAAACTTTGGATGAGTAAACGAAATGTATTACAGTACAGTAGCAGACTTTGCAACTTTTTGAAAGGGACATAACATGATGAAATTATTGAACTAGAAAAATAACCAATGGAGTAGGACAAGGTTTGCCACTTGGCTTCATATTAGCTTCAAAAGTTATAATTGCACCTTTAGTTTTACATGTCAATCAGTAAGAATGGGGTCACTGATTAGAATTTAGAACCCTCTAAATTTCATCAAATCATATTCGTGACTCAAGTATTATTTTTTCTTTTCCTGAGTTTATCCGATTTTTATCCGGACATTCTCTTTAAAACGACACGCTCAAATGTCAGAGGCTTATCTAAACTTCATTTCTTTTGAGTGATTAATTATTAATAAAATATACAATAAGGTTTAAGTAAATGTCTTCCAAAACGTAATCATTTAATTAATTGAAATGCTGGACTATATAAACTTATGGCACAATTTTAGCTCACCAAGAACATTACTCTTGATAAAAGTGTGTGAAGGTCGAGAATTAGGATAGAAGGTTAGTAGGTAGTCGAGTGTATTTCTGTTCTATCCCAGGGTATTAGTACTACTCTTGTATTTTCTTATTCTTAATATTATCTTATTATCTTCTTCTTGTTTATGCTTGTTGCTATTGCCTCCTTTTCATCTTTCTTTGAGGCGAGAGTATATCGAAAACGACCTTTCTAGCTTCCAAAGTAGGAGTTAGATCTGCGTACACACTATCCTCTCCAAACCCCACTTGTGGGATTATTGCGGATTTGTTGTCGTTGACCATATAAACTTACTTGCACAAGTATATGTAATTACCAGTATAATAATTATTGACAAATAACTAGATACGGAGGCTTTTTTGGGATATGTAACACGAGGCTCTATTCCGTGTCCTATACCATATAAAGTTATTATATTCAAAATCAATTAATTAATTTACGGAGAATATTATTTCTCAAACAAATGCATTGGTTCGTAGGCACTGTGGAACTATAGTAAGTGAACGTTACCACATCTAATGCATTAGAGTAGTTTTTATGATGCCTTGTTAGTATTCCCTCCGTCCACTTTTACTTGTCACCTATTGACTTGTCACGATTATTAAGGAGCTAAAAAGTAGAATGAAAAGTTTACCATATCACCCTTTGAATATAATAAATTTAATGTCTTGGGAAATGCATTGGGAGATGACTGTAGTTAATAATAAGGGTAAATTAGGAAAAAGTGATAAATTATGTCTTGGTTTTCTAAAGTGGACATCTATTTTTAGTATAATGGACAAGTAAAAGTGGACTGAGGGAGTATTTCTGACTCAACGTTATTTTGGGAACTTTCTAATTTGGTTTGGACGTCGAAACCACAGATCTAATGATCATTACATTACAAGAAAATGGGTAATTTGGGGAGGTTGAAAGTTGTAATTCGCAGAGGTTTTAGCCTCCTTAAGCAATTAGCGGAGGCTAAAACCCTCCGCAAGTTGTAACTTTTAACTTCCGCAAATTACTCATTTTTTGATAGTGTTAATTAGGCGGTTTCACTAATTAAATCCACAGTAATCGAAATGACGCGTGAAGCGTGTTTAACGTTAATTTGAAAAATGAAAAATAACTTCATAACTTGACAAGTGTCTGCCAACTTTAATCATCCTTTCACCAAATGAATTACCTAAAGTTGTGGCTTTTCATATTAATCATGGCGTGTTAAATGTATAAGATAAAAAGTTATTAACTTTTACAAATAATATATCTTGGCCGCAATAACTTAGTCAGAGCTAACCAAAGATCTTGTCTGCGATAAATTACAATCTGTCTCAATCGCACATGTTTCCTTAAGATAATATGGACGCTCATAAGTAGAGGTGTCAAAATAGACTGACCCAGCTCAATTCAATCCAGCCCTAAAAGGTCAATGAATTAAATGGGCTAGAATGGGCTGACTCTTTTGATTGAAGGGTCAGCAAAATGGCAGCCCAACCCAGCCCTAAGTGGGCCGCGGATTAGGACGGGCCAGCCCTTTTTAGTTTTTCGTCTTTCAAAATAATATTTTCGAAGTGATTTTTGACACAATTTGAACATGAAACTTTTACAATATGAAATAAAATCTTCTACCACTCATTCTTGCGCAAATCCTTATCAAGAAGAAAAAAATTCAAGAGAACAAATAAAAATTATTATTTTTTATCACTAATTCACATCACGTTCAAAAGAAATTAAACATAATATAAATTCTAAGACTAAAAAGTATTACTCCAGTTTCTAATTTACTACTTAGTAGTAACTACATTCTTTTTCGTCATTACTTTTTATCTTTTTGTTTAATTTACTTATATTTCTTAAAAAATTAATTTATTTATTATTCTTTTCTGATCTCAAGGACTGGTCTCAGCCCAGCCCTTGAGGCCGGCGGGCCAAGAGAGGCTGGGCTTTTGAGCCCCACTTCTGTATGGGCCAAAAAAATTCTAACCCAACCCTACTTAAACAAAGAGTTGGGTTGGGTCGGCCTCACGGGCCAAGCCCATATTGACAGCTCTACTCATGACAATAATTCTCGAAGTACATTAAGTGGTCGTTTGGTTGCTAGTCAAAATAGTCCCGGGATTACAATCCCGGGACTAATTTATCCCATCAGTTGGTATTATTTTATACCATCTGAAAGATGGTATAAAATAATACCAGTATAAGTGGGTTAAGAAGGTATAAGTTGAGTTATTCCAGCACTAATTTTTATACCACGTTTGGTACAAGGTATAAAATAATCCCGGGATAAATCTATACCTTATACCAAACGTGGTATAAAAATTAGTACTGGCATAACCCATTTTATACCTCAAACCAAACGACCACTAAGCCTAATAAATCAAAAGCAACATGAGTAAACAAAGAGAAACTGATTATGTACATTTATAATGTAAATTTCTTTATACGATTGATGTAATTTAACTTATTCCAAAAAGTTATCTACTTATTTTTCAGTTATTGCACAATTTATAATACCGTGTTTCAGTTAATTCAAAACTTAATACAATATTAATTAGAGCAGTGATTTAAGGTGATAGTATAAAAACTTTCTTTCATACGGTTAGATTGTATGTACAGTCAAACCTCTCTATAATGGCAGCGTTTGTCTGAAAATTTCATAATTGTTATAGTGAGTGCTGTTATGTATGTATACTGACATTTTATGTTTGAATCTCATTTAGCTGTTACAAACAAAAGTACGCAAAAATTTATTTTTCTGCACTTTTTATGTTATAAACGAAAATAAAATACTTGTTAATTTTAAAATCTCAATTGATTTTCATATTTCATTGATTAGAACTTGAAGTGACTAATAAATTCATAACTAGTTGTATACCATACTGATAAAGAATTAAAATCTAAGGAACATATGTATTTAAAATTAATTAAAAATTTAAATATTTCAAATTTGATGTAAGAATTCTACAATTATAGGCTATTTCATAAAATCCAGTCTCTTAGTGATATTATAATGCTTGAATTGACTAAGATTTTTGTCCAAACTTTCAGTAAAAAGAAATACAATAGCTTTCATTTGATGATTACCATAAATTTTTTAATTTTTTATTTTTATACATAATATATTTCTTACAAAATATTATACGCAATATTTGAGTATGGTTGTTATAGAGAGGTAATTTTACAAAGAGTGTACTGCTATAATGAATGTCATTCCTGTTATAGGTAAAATGTTGTTATAGAAAAGTAAAATATAATATGAAAAATTGATTTTGGAGAAAATCAGGCTATTATAGTGAAATGCGGTTATAATGAATGACAATTATAGAGTGGTTTGACTGCATAAGGTAAATTTAAAACAAAACAAGTACGGTACCCAAGCGTCCAGGTCGTTTTGAACCATACTTGAGAGCATATTTTCAATTAAAAGAAGGGAAAAGGATCAAAATGGCCCCTGAACTATGTGAAATGGAACAAATTTGCTCTTTGTTAATAGTTGGAGTCATATATGCCCTCGTCGTTACTAGTATAGATCAAGTTTGCCCCTGAACTATGCGAAATTGAATAAATTTGCCCTTATTTTTAAACGGTGGAAGCTTAGCACCTGGTGATACCACATGTCACACAATTAAGGATTTCTTTTCAACGGAGGGTAAATTTGGGGCAAATTTGACCATTTCGCATAGTTTAAGGGCAAATGATCTGACCCTTCCCCCTAATTTTGAGTTTTAATTTTTTTTTATTCCTTCTTTCTCTCTTCACGCCACTATCTCTGCCACCAATCACCCTTTCTTCCTCCTTGTCTCCCTACCAATATTGTCATCATCACCTCTGCCACCATCTTGTCTTCCCCTTATAAAAGGAATCAACGTTTTTCCCTCTCCGTGCCACTATACATCTACCTCGATCTAATCGCTCTTTCTTCCTCCTTTGACCCCTACATATGCGGCTATATGACCCTGCATTAAAATAGTATTCTATATTGCATGTTCAAATCGCTTAGCGCATTCCCTCTTAGTGGTAGGAGGTGGAAGGGAGAGAGAAAGAGAAAGAAAAGGGAAAGAGAAGACGGTGATGGAGGTCATGCTAATAATCATGACAATGGTGGCGGGGAGAGACGGGGAGGAGGAGGAAGAAAGGGTGATTGATGGTAGAGTGGCCGGAAGAGAGAATTAAAGGAGGAATGAAAAATTAAAAAAAAAACTTAAATTTAGGGGGAAGGGTGATATATTTTGATTTTGAGAATATTACTACTAATGCAAAAATGTAAACTAACCTAGAAAACAAGTGAAATGATCAATGGCCACAAGCATGGATATAAGGGAAAATACTTTCAAGTAACGATCCAATGTATTTTACGATTTTACAAACTTAGAGCGAATTTATGTTAATAGTTAATGATTTCTAAAATCTCATTGAAAGTCTTCCAACCAAATCAATGAATTTAATTCTAAACTTTTTCAAGCCTTAGAGTGTGATATTAAGCACAATCAATTGAATCTCAAGTTAATTTTCCTATTCCTAGCTCTAGTAATTAGATGAGGTTTAAAGCCTCAAATCCTTGTTAATTAATCTTTCCCAACCTCAATTTTCCTCGTCCGAGCTCAAATTAAAGTAAATGAGTGAGTACTAGGATTAGCTAATCCCTTAAGAAACATAATAGAACAAGATTAATTAAAGAAACAAAGGCTCACTTCATGGGAAATAAAAATCATTCAATATATAAGCATAATAAGAATTTCAATCAAAAACTTGGACAATGAATGTTTTTATAAAGAAGATTCAAGTAATGGAATGGAGTACGACACACTTAGATAGTCAATACATAACAAGAAATTGAAGAAAGGGTAAAGAATTTGCTCATTAAAGTGCTACAATATCCTCTTCCAAAGTGTTACTTGATGAACCCTATAGAGCTCCTCAAGCTTGAAAATATGGCCAAAGATGAAAATAATCTCCTCAAGTCTTGCTTTTGTAGCACGTACCCAACTTTTCCAAGTCAAAACATGATCCAATAAACCTCAAAGTTGCAGATTTGCAGATTTGGCCGTTTTTGCAATTTTAGCCACTTTTCTCATTTTCTTCAAATTTGACCTCTTTTGACTTGTTTTTCACTTGATTTCTTCTCAACCAAATAAACCTTGTAAAACATTATAAGTGCACTAATTTTATCACTGTTATTCACAAAAGTCTAAGTAAAAAAAAAAGAGATAAATTGGTAAATTACCAACTTATCAAAGGGTCAGACTTTCCCTTGAACTATGCGAAAGGGTAAAATTTGCCTTGAAACTATGCGAAAGGTTCAAATTTATCTCCTGATTTTAAAAATTAATCCTTAGCTACGTGACATGTGGTATCACCGGATGCGCTAAGCTTATTCCACCGTCTAAATTAAGGGCCAATTTTGTCTCATTTCGCATAGTTCAAGGGCAAATTTGTCTCCAACTAGTAACAACGAGGGTATATATATTTGAACCCAACTATTAATGGGAGAAATCTGTTCCATTTCGCACAGTTCAGGGCAAATTTGAGTATTTTTATCTAATATAAGAGGACATTAATTTCTTTTAAGTGTGTATTGTATGTTAGAGAGTGTTTTAGTTTGAGGTTTCAACAGTATACTATATATCAAAAACCAAACTTTGTATCAATTAATCTGTATTTGTTTGTTTGAAGTTAACTTTGTATTAAGCACCACAGAATATTTGTAATAAATATCTTTTTTGTAAAAATGTTAGTTTCAGCACTTTCTCTTTTCCTTTTTTACTAGTGAATCTATCCGCGCTTCGCGCGGATTAGACATCGGAACATTAATTTTGTTAAAATTTTCTTTTTAATTTTTAAATTCAAATATTTCAAGTTTAGCCAATTATATTCCTTTTTTTTTTTGGATAGAATACACTACTGTCATATTCATTATATGCACATAATTACATAGGATCCAGGTCTCTTATGCCTATTACATAATAGGGGACATTCCAAAAGATTGACCATTATAAAAACTAATTTCACGTTCATAAGTAGTTCTTAAAATGTCTGCCCAAAAAGCGCCGCTTACAAACACCAGAGGAACTACAATGATCTTCACGTTGTCAAAAAGCTTCTTCCTGCTCTTTCTTTTGCGAGCAAATCTACCACCTTGTTCTGTTCACGGTAGACTTGCTTTACCACTGGATGTCCCCAGCTCGCTCACCAAGGACATGCTTTCAGAAATAATAGAGTTATAGGGAGAGTTATAGGGAATGTGTCCATCGTTTAGCATAGATATTACCTCTGTTGAATCAGCGTTGGTCTCAATAGGCCTCAAATTATTCTCCTAAACCAGTTGTAACCCCTGTATAATTGCAGTGTGGTTATATCTTTATACATTTAATATATGTATATAAGTATCTAATTGAACGAATCTCTTGTATTATTTTTACATTATTTCCTTCTTTTTTCACCCTCTTATCTTTAACCTTTTTTTTTTTTCCTTTCTTACTTGCCTATGCAATCATTTTTTTTTAAATGTCAAATCTTTTTTTCTTTTTTTCTTTGTTACTTTAACTTCCTAATAACAAAGATAAGTAATAAAAAAAATTAATACCTCAACTTAAAATAATAAGATATTAAAGAAATAATACGTAAAAACATATTACTATAAGATATGAAGAAGCATAGATATTATTACACATTAATTAATTATAATTTAATTTGAGAATACGAAGAGAATACGAAAAGTACCAATATAGTTAGGAGAACAAACAATTTAATTGGAAAACAAATTTATTATGAGTACGAAAAGAACCAATAAACTATAATAATACATTTATATAATATTTTTATTTTTGATCATTAAATATTTAAATTATTGCTTAAAATCCTAATATATGGAGCGTGGTTCGTACTTCGTACTGGTAGCCATTTCCTTCTTTTTCAATTTTTTTTTTACGTTTTTGGTTCTTTTAATTATTATTATGCATATTCCTAAATTTCTATGGTTGCAATTAGTTTTAACTTCTAAAAATCATTTAAGCAAAAAAAAAAAAAAAAAAAAAAAACAGAAGCATCAATATATGTCACAAGAATCTAGTTCATGGGTAGCCATATACCTAACCAAATTTAAACATTCATGAATTCAGAGAGTGAATATAACTACCTTGGAAGAAATACATTCAATGTCGAGATAGATATCACAGAGTGTCCAGGCTTCTGATCAGCAAATACTGAGTAAGAAATAATTAATAGATTCAAAAGAGTAAAATTTTCAACCAAAAACATTAGCATATACCTTTACCCAATAAGAATTGATTTCAAGTGTCCTGCATTCATTATGTAGATTATAGCATGACACAAATTACCAAAATTCAGCAAATACTGAGTACGAAGTAATAATTGGATTCAAAAGAATAGATTTTTCAATCAAAAAGTTAGCATATACCTTTACGGCTTTACCTATAAAGAATTTGATCCATTTGAATATGCGAGGGGAAACGACACAAACAAATAAGTTCAATCAAGATACAAAATATTCATTAACACATAAATCTCATAATATAAATCGTGACTATGCAAAGTCTATAAAAAAAATTAAAAAAAAATATAGTTTAACTTTCGGTGAAGAATTTCCCGAATGCAATGTTGAAGAATTATTTTCTTGGGTTACAACTATTGAAGCTAAAATGGATGGATGATATAGCTGCTAACATAAGGCTTAGAGAGGTGCCACATTACCTTGTTTATGACTATTTTTGTATTATATATAGATTACCCATTGGCCATCTTGATATTTTCATAAAATGAAGATGACATGAGGTTAAAACAAATTGAATAAGCAGGAAAGAGGACAAAGAAAATTACCTTCTGTAGAAAAGGAATGAAGAGAATATATATGCAAAAAAAATATAAAGATCATTGCTACGAAAATTTAATGTAAAGATAAATGCAAGAGCAATTACTCCTATCTTTTATTGGAATGTGTTACAAATAATCCCACGTTTTACTATAGGGGGAATTATAGAGGGGAAGATGAAGAAACATAGACATTCAATATGCATTAACTATCATGTTTAATTAGACAATTAAACCTTAACATTGAGGTCATGTTATTACCGCTACATGGGTTGGTTTTTATATTTATTTTTAATTTAATAGTTACTTTTGAGATTAAGAATATTAACATTACATAGAGAGAAATAAATCACTCATTTAATTTGAAGCATTCACTTACATAACACATAAATGACTTTTTGATCTTTTTAATATGACACATAATTGGAAGAAAAATAGGAAAAAGCCAAAAAAAGGAGAAAAAAGATAAATGCAAATAAAGGCCATAGAGAGATGTCACATAGGATTGTCTATGCCTAGCTTTATATTATATATAGATTCTTAACACTCTGCATTGTTGTAAGTATGTAAATGTTATATAAATATGCATTATTATGCAAGATTGTAATGGTCCATAAATTCGGATTATGGAAGGTCGTAACGGTAATAACCATTCTTGACACTCTATGAATGTTGGTGTTGTTTAAGCTGTGCGAAACTGGACCATTACAGGAAAAGGTATGATTTAGAGAGTTACTGTTGGTTTTTTGCTTTAAATATGTAGCAGATAAATTATTTTAAATTGAGGAAAAAGTTCAAAAAAAAAGGAGAAAAAAGATAAATAAGAATGATAATCATAGAGATGTGTCACATCACTTTATTCATATCTAACTTTATATTATATATAGATTTAGGTCAGATGAGAGAAAAAGATGTTGATGAGAAATCGTTTCAAGCCGGTTTTTGTCTCTGTCCCGGTTACTTTACTTCTGCCACAGGGTGGTTTTATTTCATAATCAGGCCCTTTAACCCAACTGAAATGACTTTTCATCTGTCTCAATTACACGAAGGTGTTTAAATATTGAGCACAAAATTTAAGAAAAAAATATTATTTTTCTAGAAAAATGTGACTTAAATTAAATAATATTGTAGGTTATTGTGGTTATAAGTCTCCTCATTAAGAATAAAATAAAAATTTTTAAGTTAAATTATTATTAAATATATGAATATATATATTTTTTTAAATTAATCAAAGTGTGACATAAAAGTCCCTTCGTTAAGAATAAAATGAAAAATTTAAAGTTAAATTATTATTAAATATAGGAAGATATTTTAAAAAAAAAAACTTAATCAAAGTGTGCATAAATTATGACAGAAGGAATATATGGTAACTAAGCACCTCAAATAATTTTCTCAAGATTTGAGGGAAAAAACAAATGCAATTATTGAAGGGGTCGTTATGATTTTTTATGTGTCCGCGAAAGAGGTTTTCCAAGTAGACCAACAACCCAAAAAAATAAATGGAGTTGCTTTATACGAAACACTATAAATAACTTTATTAAAAGGTAAAAAGAGAGAATGATTAAATAAAAATCTAAGAGAAGACTGTTTTGCTTTTGAAATTAGTGGAATCACATCGGTCAATTTTGCTCCATTAGTGCATTATTTTTAGTGAATCGAGGCAATCCTAAATGAAGAATACAAGTTTCTTTGTTACAATTAGGATTTATAACTATGAATATTTAACATGGGGTATGAATGTGTTGTGATTGTTAAAAATATGAACCTTTTCGAAAATCACCAAGGTTATGCACTTGTGCTGAGTTGTGCACGAAAGATGTACTCTACCTTGCTAATTTAATTACTTACTTTTGTTACTCTTTTTCTTCTAATTTGCATGACTCTATTTTCTTTTCAATAGATTCAACGAATAATATTCCTTTCGTTTTGATTTAAGTGTCTTATAGTTTAATTATGCGCGGCCTTTAATAAAATAACAGAAACTTTTAAATCTTATGAGATTATTAAAGATGTTTGTATTGTGTACTAAAATGTATTTTGAAACTTTTGGCCTTAGTTCCACGTAGAAAGTTGGATTAAAAGAGCTACCGAATATAGCAAGAGGCATTTGTTTTAATAGACTAAAAAGGAAAATAAATCACTTAAATTGAAATAGAGGAAGAAATTTCTTTCTAAATTTTGAACAATTTAACTCAAACTCTTTATTTTAGTGAGAGAATTTTTTATAGTCACAAAAACGACAAGTTGATGATCATAAATTTCTAATGTCTTATAATCACACAATTTTTTTGATATGTTTAAAATTATGAATTCGGGAAAAAACATCTTCTTTTCTTTATGAAACACGATAGAATGGAGTACCTTCTTTTATGGGGCAATTAGCAGGAATGCCCTTATTACGGGGTGGTCTTTAAGTTTTGCCCTTCAAAATGGTGTTCTTTAAAGTTTGCTCTCGGCTAGGAACCACTTGGTCACGGGTTCAAACCCCCCACTCAGACGAAAATTAAAAAAAAAATCGCAAGGCATAAATTCAGAGGGCAGAATCTACCCATTTCTGCCTTAAGGCAGAATTTGCTGCAAGTTCTGCCTTTCTTTTTATACAACTTCTATCTTGCGAAAAAAAATTAAATTTTCACGGAGCGGAGTTTCAAACCCGTGACCGAGGGTCTCTAACAAAGGGCAAACCTTAAAGATCACCCCAAATGAAGGGCAATCCGTGCAAGAAAAAGTCTTTTATGACCTTTTCTCTTTTCCTATTTCCAAGAAAAATGAATTAAGCAGGTATCAAGAAACGAATAAAGGAAAAAAGTGCAAAAGGAAATTTATTGCTTCAAAATTGTAGGACATGAGAAAACATTACAGCATAAGAGGTTTAGAAGAGCAGAGAATTACATTTCATTCAAATACTAATCATGTTATTTTCTTTTGCTGTAGATTTCCATAATACCCCCCCCCAAAAAAAAAGTCTTGAAGAGAGAACGGAAATCATATATATGTACATGCCAACAAAGCACATACACTATTCACAGCTCCCAATCTTCATACACTTATAATTAAGCTTCCCATATTTGCATGCATGAAATTACCCAAAACACGCGTATTCAAAAACTAGTTTATTATTAAGCACACGGCGACGCTTGCCACCTCAGATTTCTGTAAAACTTGGAAATAAATGCCTCAGCTGCCTCATCAACACGGCTATCTTGCTCCACATTTATAGGAAATGGTGAATCAGTAACCCTAAGTTGTCTCACCATAGGTGTCCTTCCAAACCCGGGCAAATAATTAGGGTTAGGTGACGTGGTTTCACTCTGAATCATCTCTAGCGCTTTCATCACAGCAGCATTCACCACAACAACATCATCTTCATGATTTCCCGCGAAAAAGTGATTGTTATTTTTGTTACGTTTGTTGAAGTTGAAAGAAGGGAGTTGGTAATTATTCGGGGTGTTACTGCAGCTGAATTCGTACTGGTTGTTGTGTGGAGGAGAGAATGGTAAATTCTTATCGCGGCGATTAGTCGAAGACCATTGGTGGGTCATGTGGTGGAACATGAGATTTTGTATAGCAGCTTTGCTAGCAATTTTGCCACGCTTCATAATTAAGTTGAGATCAAGCATTAGTTGTTTCCTCTTTGATATGCTTTTTCTCAGCATTAAAAATGCCACTCGTACTATGTTCCAGAATTTCTTTGCTATCACTGGCAAATTTTGTTCCATCTCTATCTCTATATATAGAATGTACTTTGTAATTTTTTGTTTTTTGATATAAGGCTAGATTCTGTGACAGATTTGGTGTTTGGAAGGATAGAGAGATAGGAGAGAAGTGTGTTGAAATGATTTGTTGGAATGATGAACGTAAAACGGATGAGTGGTATATATAGTGCGGGTTGTGTACGTAGAGGAACTTTGATGTTAAGTTAAAGTGACCAGTTGAGGCACGGTCCAAGGATATTTTCGATTTTAAATTCAATAATACTATATTGGCTCAATTATTAATAAATGAAAAGCCCAATCGGGTATAATTTATTTTAAAAAAAAATATATTGGCTCAATTATTAATCCGTGGTGGTCCAATGCAGCTTTTAGAAGAGTTGTTTTTAATTAGGTCATTGTCATTAATCAATTTTGTAAATTTGCCTCACCTTTGAGTCGGGGATTAAGTTTTGGACCAGTTCCAACTAGAAAGATTTCTACTCCTAGCTTTTAAGGAGGAAATGAATGAACATAACCCTTTAAAGAGTTTAAACAAATTGTCCCGTTCAATAATTTAAGTCATGTTCATCTTTATTAAGGTCTAGTAATTGGTAATCTCTATTTCACATTATGTGACATAATTCGGAGTACAAAGGTTAAATTACTTAATTTCCAGCGTGAATTGGTACATGTAATTTTTTATTTTTTTTTATAAAAAATACTATAAGTTATAATGATTAAAAAGAAGACTATTTAAAAATTTGAGATTAAAGAGAAGTTCATTTGATTTTGAAGTAATATATCACATAAAGTTTGAAATAGGTTTCCACCATATTATACTTGACAGGCTCCTTTGGGAGCATCGAGGACTTTTTCAAAGATCCGGAGCCAAGCCTGCGCCTGGGTGCAAGTCAACATATTAGAATATCAGATGTGGCATTCCCTAAGTGAGAAAGTACTAAGAGATACTCCTAGTTTTTCTTTCATACAATTATATTTTCTTTAGCAGGAGTTCTATATGTTTAATCTATTGTCAGGTCAGATCGAATTATTAATTGTATAACTAAAACTTAAATACTGTATATTGATGGATTGCGAAATACCATAAGATGTAAACATTTTAAATCTGAAAAGTTTAGACAATAATATAGTCAAACATAATTAACTGTATTGGAAAAATCTGTAGACACCAATTGGACGTATTGAGTGACGACACGTGGCAACAGTGACAATTCAAATTCGAGTTAGCAAGTAAAGAGGCTCCGGGGACATCTTGCATGGCCTCAGAGAAGTAGCGTGATATCTCATCTCCGGAGACAGAGATCATAGAGGGTCCGGAGAATCATTCTAATACGTACACCGGTCACACGAAGTGAAAGTTCAACATACAACTGTTGCAAGAAGATTCCGAGACTTCCTAGGCTCTTAAATGAGCGATATTGCTCTTCATTATCATAGCATTAATATTACTAGAGGCGGAGTCAGGATTTGAAGCTTGTGGGTTCGAGATTTTAATTCGTTTAAGTTACTGGACTCTAAAGTAACAATTTATACATATTCAATAAATTTTCAAGACAAATATAGAATTTGAACCAAAGTTACTGGGTTCAGCCGAACCCGCAAATCATATGCTGGTTCCGCCCCTGAATATTACGTAGGTAATAAAGAGGGCACGATTCATGGGTCATGCACCTCATGAGCTCTAGTATAAATAGGACTTCTCATTTCATTGTAAGGACAGCTGAAAAATAATAGCAAACAAGCATTCTTAATTAAGCAATTTCTTTATACTTATTCTTGATTTACCTAAACGTAGCTTTGGCAATCAGTCCACCCGAAGACTCTAGCTCACCACTTCGCCGGGGCTCAAGCTACTTACTTTGAATATCATTAGTTTTCTTTACCATTATCTTCCTTGTTCTTGTATACTATTTTATTATTCTGGTCATATTAGTCCCCGTGTTCATAACCACGTATACAAATTTAACTGTACTATTTTACGGGTAAACATTAACATTTGAACCAAAATGTCTCAAAAGGTAAAAGATGTACTAGAAACGTTTAAAGTTAGAATGTCTTTCCTGCTAAATTTAACTTTGCAGTCAAACTTCTGTACTGTATGACTCTCAAATTCAAGAATGCTCCATGAAATGGAGTAATTGTTAGGGGCGGCCCGTTTGGCCATCAAAATTTCACTTTTTTTTTTAAAACGTTTTCACTTTATTTGAAAATCAATATTTGGTCATGAAAATTCCAAATATAACTTCAAGTTGTATATTCCAAATATAACTTTAAGTTATATTTGGAATTTGAAAAACATAAAAAAACTTGTTTTCACTTTTAATACATTCAAACAACCAAATATTCTTTGCAAAAATTATAACCAAACACAACTTCATCTTCAATTCCAACTCCAACTCCAAAATACCAAATAAAGTGAAAATATTTTGATTTTCACGGCCAAACGCCTACTTAAACTACACGTATGAAGTGGTGTACTCAAATTTTTTATTAAAAATATAAATAAATAAGTATTTCAGGAAGTCAAAAGCATTCAATAGTATCTACTATGTGTATATAAATAATAATTTTGACCTTGTATATTATAGTAATATCATTTTTCGTCTATCGAATGAATACTCGCCCGCCCCTTCCAGCCTGCACATAGTAGAGTACAAATTTAGGTCTGGCTTCTAGATACGGCCCTTTTATACATTCCTGTAGAGGATATTTCCCAAAGTTTGATATTATAATCCTTTATATATATATATATATATTTCCAAAAGGGTAGCCAAGAAAAAGAATGCTTATAGAATACAATTGTATTTTATTTGGATGCACTTGTAATTTTTCTGCAGCTTCTGGATATCTCAAGTGTCATTTAGTTTTCAAAATTCAAGGGGTAGTGTTGGAAAAAAGTTTACTTAGCAAGGGAGGTTTTCCCTAATTTACATCTGTCCATTTCCATCAAATGAGTGCATGAAAACCGTTGGGCTAACAAAAGAATCCTCGATTTTGTAGAAAGTAAACTGTCGGCGTACCAACAATAAGGACACAATCATGAGAAGCGTACTATTTCTTTCTTTCCCTTCATTAAGTTTACATTTTATGCATCACAGAATGTCTAAAGTATACAGTTAAATCACTTACTTAATTACGACTAAAGTTTGGTACTAAATATTACTCCCGATGATAATTTGACAAAATAAAATTAATCTATGATAGGCGTTTAGACATTCGATCTCATCTGAGATGAAATCTCAAATCATTTAAAAAGGCATAATTTAGGATTTCAAATTTTTAAATGTCAAATTTGCCCGATAAGTTTATATTTTGTAAAAAAAGACTCATAAGTTAGTAAACATATTCACCAATCATGTTTACCAACCATTTATATCAAATATTAAAAGATATACAAGTTGGTAGTATATTTGTAACAAATTTAGTATTACCGACCATGTGGGAGGATTATATTAAAGAATAGTTACACTCCAACTCATATTCAATTTTTCATTTTATTGAGCTAAAGTTTGATCAATTGATGTAATATTTTTTATAAAGGCCTTCTAGTAGCTTATTAATTTTGTTATGAACTATGACTTGCTAATTTAGTAGGATTATATAAGAATTAAGAAAGTTTTGATAGTTTTCACAACTTGTAGCGGTTGATTTCATGTCAATAAGAAAAAATGCAACTTAAAAAATTGTATGTCCAAACCTAATTTCATCACATGATTTTAAATTAGGATTTCAAATCATGTCCAAACGGTCCCTTAGACGCATGAATTGGGCCAGGAAGGACTCAACCCACCCCATTAAAGTCGAGCCCTAATGTGACGTGACTACCTTAATGGGTCGGGTTGAGGGCGGATCTTTTTGAGAGAAAAGGAAGTCCGACACATTCCAGTTTTTTGCGCGGATTGCCCTTCTTTTGGGGTGGTCTTTAAATTTTGCCCTTCAAATTTGTGGTCTTTAAATTTTGCCCCTCATATTTGTGGTCTTTAAGTTTTGCCCTTTGCTTGGAAAGGTGGGCGAATACATGAAGTCCTAGGTTCGAACCCCCGCTCAAGCATAAAATAAAAAAATAATTTCGCCAGGCAGGACTGGGGGAGTGTATGCCGGATCCAGCATATAATCTTTAAGGCAAAGCTAAAGTTATGTCGGATCCGGCATAACTAAAAGTCTGCCCCATAAGGCAGAATTTTTCTTAAGACATAGTTTAGTTATGCCTTATGAGGCATAATTTTAGTAAAGGCATAACAAAATTATGCCCCATAAGGTAAGAACTTTTCTTAAGGCATAGACTTTACCTTATAAGGCAAAGTTTAAGTTATGCCTTAAGGAAAAGTTTCGCCTTATGGGCATATTTTTAGTTATGTCTTTGGGGCACACTTTTTAGTTAAGGCATAACTAAAAGTTTACCTTGAAAAGTAATATATATATATATATATATATATATATATATATATATATATATATATATATATATATATATATATATATATATATATATATATGCTTCAAGGCAAAGTTTGCCGGAGGGGGCAGACTTTTAGTTAAGCACAACTAAAAGTCTGCCCCCTCCGGTAGACTTCAAGTTAAACACAACTAAAAGTCTGCCCCCTCCGGCAGACTTCTAGTTAAACACAACTAAAAGTCTGCCGGAGGGGGCATAGCAAAATTTAAACTTTGCCTTATAAGGCAAACTTTTAATTATGCCTTATAAGACAAACCTTTAGTTATGCCTTAAGAAAAACTTACGCCTTATGGGGCATACTTTTAGTTATGTTTTATGGGGCACACTTTTAGTTAAGGCATTACTAAAAGTTTACCTTGAAAAGTTAAAAAAAAAAAACGTATATATGCTTCAAGGCAAAGTCTGCCCCCTCCGGCAGACTTTTAGTTAAACATGACTAAAAGTCTGCCGGAGGGGGCATAGCGAAATTTAAACTCTGCCTTGCAATTTGTTTTTAAAATTTTGACTGAGCGGGGGTTCGAACCCGGAACCTATGGATTTTAGCCAAAGGGCAAAATTTAAAGACCACAAAT